>NC_057811.1:445418943-445492555 GCF_018294505.1 Triticum aestivum | reverse complement strand
CCGGCGGCGCGGGGACAGCGCGGGGAACACGTGGCGCTCACTGATTGGACGGGGCGCGGCGGCGGACGTCGTCCGACGCGGGCGGACGCGTCCGGCGCGGCGCGGAGGGAGGAGCTAGGGTTTCGTCTGCAGTTGTAATTCGGGATGCCCACATATAAATAGGTAGAGGGAGCTAGGAGACTCCAAATGAGGTGCGGTTTTCGCCCACACGATCGTGATCGAACGACCTAGAGCATGGAAGAGAGTTTGGTGGGTTTTGGGCTGGTTTTAGAGGGGTTTTTGCTGGACAATCAAATGGACTTTGCGGATGCCCAGTTAACCGTTTGAGTACCAAACGACCTCCGAATGGAACAAAACTTGACCGGTAGTCTCCGGGTGGTATATTAAGAACACTTGACAAGCCTCGGTCTATTCCGAGAAAGTTTGACACACGCACACGAAAGAAAACAAGAGGGGTGCACCGGAGGAGATAGGAGCGCCGGATTGGAAAACGGACAACGGGGAAAATGCTCGGATGCATGAGACGAACATGTATGCGAATGCAATGCACATGATGACATGATATGAAAATGCATGACATGACAAAATAAAAAACGAAAGACAAAACCCGACAACGGAGGGAAAAACATATCACATAGCCGGAAATGGCAAGAGTCGGAGTTACAAATATGGCAAGTTACATGCGGGGTGTTACACTGGGCCTAGGCGTGGGAGTGATGGGCCCCCTGGCCTGCGGTGACGTCCCGTCGCGCGCGTGGGGTGACAGACTTTTTTCAGCCAGAGGGTGCCACGTGGTACGCGGGCGGCGAGCGGCCGGCCCGCAACCCGGTGTGCGCACCAACCGACTCCCGCCTTCAGACTTCAAAATCTCGCCAAGACGGCGTACCCAACCGAAGCCGGCTCCTAGCTGCTGGCTCTTCAAGATAGGAAGCTGACCGAGCTTCTCGTCCTCTTCTCAGCCTCGAAGCCCAACCAGCTTCGGGGACTACTGTCGGAGTAAATGGCCACGGGTAGCCTAACCGACTCCCCTGTCTCTTTGAAAAATTATCAGGCCACTTGGGCCTTCAAGCATCCAAAACACAGGGCCGCCTTCCCCTGGTCGGCTATCTCACAGGCCGACTAGCGGAAGCCGACCCGACCTCCAAAACCTTCCCGAAGATAACCATAAGATGGCCGACTCCCAGAAGCCAGCCATAAGTAGGCCGAGTCCCAGAAGCCAGCAATAAGTAGACCGACTCCCAGAAGCCGGCCACAAGAAGACCGACTCCCGGAAGCCGGCCAAGACTGCACCCACCAGGGCTGCACCCACATAACGGTGATGAGACGGGGCGTGGCCACAGTACAGCCTACCACCCCCGAATCCCGGAGCATGCATGGCCACAGTGCACCATACAGGTCAGCCGTCCCCCGTCCAGCGCGGCACTGTTGCTATGTTGACCGTGACGTCACCCACGACAGGCGCCAGTATGGCCCGCGGGCGGCGGGCCCCTTCAGCCAGAGAGACGCTCGAAGGCGGCCCGGCCTCCCCTAGTCGGCTTGGGGCGTAGCCGGCTCCCAATAGCCGGCTACCTCCCTCCCTCGAAGTATGTGCATCATTAATGAGACAAGACGAGGTGAGGCTACAGTGAGAGCCCGCCAGGCGGCGGCACTGTAGCCACGCTTACCTCGACAAAGCCCTCGTCATCAGGGGCGAGGCAACAGTAACCAGCCGCCGACAAGGCCCCCAGGCGGTTGGGCCGGCCTGTCGACCAAGAGGTCGGCAGTCGGCGGGACCCACCAGTCGGCGGGCCCCAACGGCCGGCGAAGAAGCCGGCGAGCACAGACACTGACGGCTGGGACCCGCACCTAGCCGGATTACCATTGTATCCCTGGGGGTAGGCCTATATAAACCCCCCAGGGCACCCATGCAAAGGGTTGATCTCTGAGATAGTTTTAGACACCACGTAGAGGGAAGAGGAGAGCTAGCCTTGCCTTTCTTCCTCCTCTAGCCAAACAGCTCGAGGAGTACTTGTAGCTACTTGTGTTGATCTAGTGATCATGCGGAGACCCCGCAGAGCAGGACTAGGGGTGTTATCTCCACGGAGAGCCCCGAACCTGGGTAAGATTTGCCGGCATGCATGTCTTTGCCTTATCCCGTTTCCAGGCACTGGCGATGTCTTACTGGCTCCCACAATGATAAGCCACCCGTTGGCGTATGTCGCACCTACCACCCGACAATGACGATGATTTCCCCCTCCAGGAGGGAAGTTCCCCCGGCGGAATCGCTCCGCCGGAGGGCAAAAGTGCTCCTGCCCAAGTTCCGCCTAGAGACGGCGGTGCTCAGCCCCGAAAGTCCTCTCCTTATTTTTTTCTAGGTCAAAATGACATATATACCAGAAGATGGGCACCGGAGGTCGGCCGAGGGGAGCACAACCCACCAGGGAGCGCCTGGGCTCCCTGGCATGCCCAGGTGGGTGGTGCCCACCTGGTGGGCCCCCTCTGGTACTTATTGGCTCCAATATTTCTTATATATTCCATAAAAAATCCCCATAAAGTTTCAACTCATTTGGAGTTGTGTAGAATAGGTAGCCCGACGTAGCTTTTTCAGGTCCAGATTTCCAGCTGCCGGAATTCTCCATCATTATGTGTACCTTGCATTTTATGAGAGAAAAGGCATTAGAATTACTCCAGAAAGCATTATTGTGCATAAAAACATTATAAATAACAGTATGTAAACATGATGCAAAACGGACGTATCAACTCCCCCAAGATTAGACCTTGCTTGTCCTCAAGCGAAAACCAAAATCAAAAAACATGTCGACATGCTTAGAGAGAGAGGTGTCGATAAAAACACAATACAGACATAGAAGTGCTACCTCTTGAGCATGCGTTGGTTTTACCTTGAAGAGGAAAGGGTGATGTAGCAAAGTAGCGTAAGTATTTCCCTCAGTTTTTTAGAACCAAGGTATCAATCCAGTAGGAGACAATGCACAAGTCACCTAGTACCTGCACAAACAATCAAGAACCTTGCAACCAACGCGATAAAGGGGTTGTCAATCCCTTCACGGTCACTCGCAAAAGTGAGATCTAATAAAGATAGTAAAGTAAATATTTTTGGTATTTTTGTTGTATATATTGGAAAGTAAAGATTGCAAAATGGTAAACGAGATGTAATGTAAATAAAAGAGATGCAATATAATAAGAAAGAGCCCGGGGGCCACAGGTTTCACTAGTGCTTCTCTCAAGATAGCAAGTATTACGGTGGGTGAACAAATTACTGCCGAGCAATTCATAGAAAAGCGCATAGTTATGAAGTTATCTAAGGCAATGATCATGAATGTAGGCATCACGTCTGTGTCAAGTAGACCGAAACGATTCTGCATCTACTACTATTACTCCACACATCGACCGCTATCCAACATGCATCTAGAGTATTAAGTTCATAAGAACAAAGTAACACATTAAGCAAGATGACATGATGTATAGGGATAAACTCAAGCAGTATGATATAAACCCCATCTTTTTATCCTCGATGGGGACACATCAATAACTTTTAGATCTTCATCTTTATTTTCATAGAAATTTGAAGAACATGCTTTCACTAAGCAATCTTTCTTAGCACGCATCCTAGCGGTTCTTTCTTTGCACTCATCAATGGAAATTCTCATGGCTTTGAGAGACTCATTGATATCATGCTTAGGAGGAATAGATCTAAGTTTCAAAGAATCAACATCAAGAGAAATTCTATCAACGTTCCTAGCCAATTCATCAACTTTAAGCAAATTTTCTTCAAGCAAAGCATTGAAATTCTTTTGCGAATTCATAAATTCCTGAACACTAGTCTCAAATTCAGAAGGCATCTTATTAAAATTTCCATAAGAATTGTTGTAGGAATTACCATAATTATTAGAGGAATTACTAGGATAAATCCTAGGATGAAAGTTTCCTCTATACGCGTTGTTACCAAAATTATTCCTACCAACAAAATTCACATCCATGGATTCATTATTATTCTCAATCAAAGTAGACAAAGGCATATCATTAGGATCAGAAGAAACATTCTTAGTAGAAAATGATTTCATAAGTTCATCCATCTTTCCACTCAAAACATTAATTTCTTCTATCGCATGCACTTTTTTACTAGTAGACCTTTCAGTGTGCCATTGAGAATAATTAACCATAATATTATCTAGGAGTTTAGTAGCTTCTCCTAAAGTGATTTCCATAAAAGTGCCTCCCGCAGCGGAATCTAAAAGATTTCTAGAAGCAAAATTCAATCCGGCATAAATTTTTTGTATAATCATCCACAAATTCAAACCATGCGTAGGGCAATTACGTATCATTAATTTCACCCTTTCCCAAGCTTGTGCAACATGTTCATGATCAAGTTGCTTAAAATTCATAATATCGTTTCTAAGAGAGATGATCTTAGCGGGAGGAAAATACTTAGAGATAAAAGCATCTTTGCACTTATTCCAAGAATCAATACTATTTTTAGGCAAAGATGAAAACGAAGCTTTAGCACGATCTCTAAGCGAAAAAGGGAATAGCTTCAATTTAACAATATCATTGTCCACATCTTTCTTATTTTGCATATCACACAAATCAACGAAGCTATTTAGATGAGTAGCAACATCTTCACTAGGAAGGCCAGCGAATTGATCTTTCATGACAGGATTCAACAAAGCAGCATTGATTCCACAAGATTCAGTATCGGTAAGAGGAGCAATCGGAGTGCTAAGGAAATCATTATTGTTGGTATTGGTAAAGTTACATAATTTGGTATTATCTCGAGCCATCGTGACAAGCAAGCAATCGAACACACGAGCAAACAAGAGGCGGGCAAAAAGAGGCAAATGGAAAAGAGAGGGCGAATAAACCGGCAAGGGTGAAGTGGGGGAGAGGAAAACGAGAGGCAAATGGCAAATAATGTAATGCGGGAGATAAGGGTTTGTGATGGGTACTTGGTATGTTGACTTTTGCGTAGACTCCCCGGCAACGGCGCCAGAAATCCTTCTTGCTACCTCTTGAGCACTGCGTTGGTTTTCTCTTGAAGAGGAAAGGGTGATGTAGCAAAGTAGCGTAAGTATTTCCCTCAGTTTTTGAGAACCAAGGTATCAATCCAGTAGGAGGCCACGCACGAGTCCCTCGCACCTACACAAACAAATAAATCCTCGCAACCAACGCGATAAGAGGTTGTCAATCCCTACACGGTCACTTACGAGAGTGAGATCTGATAGATATGATAAGATAATATTTTTGGTATTTTTATGATAAAGATACAAAGTAAAGAAAGCAAAATAAAAGCGGCAAAAGAAATAGCTTGTTGTCGGGAGATTAATATGATGAAAAATAGACCCGGGGGCCATAGGTTTCACTAGTGGCTTCTCTCATGAGCATAAGTATTTACGGTGGGTGAACAAATTACTGTTGAGCAATTGACAGAATTGAGCATAGTTATGAGAATATCTAGGTATGATCATGTATATAGGTATCACGTCCGAGACAAGTAGACCGACTCCTGCCTGCATCTACTAATATTACTCCACACATCGACCGCTATCCAGCATGCATCTAGAGTATTAAGTTCATAGGAACAGAGTAATGCTTTAAGCAAGATGACATGATGTAGAGGGTTAAACTCATGCAATATGATATAAACCCCATCTTGTTATCCTCGATGGCAACAATACAATACGTGCCTTGCTGCCCCTACTGTCACTCGGAAAGCACACCGCAAGATTGAACCCAAAGCTAAGCACTTCTCCCATTGCAAGAAATATCAATCTAATAGGCCAAACTAAACTGATAATTCGAAGAGACTTGCAAAGATACCAAATCATGCATATAAGAATTCAGAGAAGAATCAAATAATATTCATAGATAAACTTGTTCATAAATCCAAAATTCATCGGATCTCGGCAAACACACCACAAAAGAGTATTACATCGAATAGATCTCCAACAACATCGAGGAGAACTTTGTATTGAGAATCATAGAGAGAGAAGAAGCCATCTAGCTAGTAACTATGGACCCGAAGATCTGTGGTAAACTACTCACGCATCATCGGAGAGGCTATGGTGTTGATGTAGAAGCCCTCCGTGATCGATTCTACCTCCGGCGGAGTGCCGGAAAAGGCCTCAAGATGGGATCTCACGGGTACAGAAGGTTGCGGCGGTGGAAAAGTGGTTTCGTGGCTCTCCCTGATGTTTTTAGGGTATAAGAGTATATATAGGCGAAAGAAGTAAGTCGGTGGAGCTTCGTGGGGCCCACAAGGGTGGGGGCGCGCCCTCCTGCCTCGTGGCCGCCTCGCGGAGTTCTAGACTTCAACTCCAAGTCTTCTGGTTTGCTTTTGGTCCAAGAAAGATCATCTCGAAGGTTTCATTCCGTTTGGATTCCATTTGGTATTCTTTTTCTGCAAAACACTAAAATAGGCAAAAAAACAGAAACTGACATTGGGCCTTCGGTTAATAGGTTAGTCCCAAAAATAATATAAAAGAGCATATTAAAGCCCATTAAACATCCAAAACAGATAATATAATAGTATGGAACAATAAAAAAATATAGATATGTTGGAGACGTATCAAGAAGCATCATGTGAATTATTATAATAGCAACAAACTTTAACATAAAACTTTTATGATATAACTTTTATCATAGACTTCTCATGAATAAGTAACTATTCTACACTCTATCAAAGTATAAAGCATAAACTCTATTGGAAACCAACAAACTACGTTCTCAGCCAACTTTGCAACTACAATTCATCATCTTTCAGGAAGGGTCACGTATCGGAGCCTTTAGGAAAGTCCACATACTCAACCATCATATAGTCTCCTATGATTGCTAACACTCACCGCATACACATGAGAAAAACGTTTCAACCAGACACATAGAAAGATAGGGGCTTATAGTTTCGCCTCCCAACGTATTCACCTCAAGGGTGATGTCAACAATAATAACTCATGCTACCCATATTCAACTGGACATATGTGCCTAGATCTTTCCTCACCACACGATGCTTTCTAATGGAGAAAAATGAAAAGGAATCGAGAGAAAAACTTTGACTCTTGCATAAAAGTAAATACATAAAATTAAAAGATAGGCCCTTCGCAGAGGGAAGCAGAGGTTGCCATGCGCTTATTTGTTTGTATGCTCAACCCCTGAGTGCAAAAGAATGTCACGTTGTATTGTTGGGGAACGTAGTATTTCAAAAAAATTCCTACGATCACGCAAGATCTATCTAGGAGAAGCATAGCAACGAGAGGGGAGAATGTCTCCACGTACCCTCGTAGACCAAAAGCGGATGCGTTTAGTAACGTGGTTGATGTAGTCGAATGCCTTCACGATCCAACCGATCCAAGTACTGAACATACGGCACCTCTGTGTTCAGCGCACGTTCAGCACGATGACATCCCTCGAGCTCTTGATCCAGTTCAGGACGAGGGAGAGTTCCGTCAGCACGACGGCGTGGCGACAATGATGATGAATTACCGAGAGGGCCCAGAGATATCTCTCCGATACTCGGAGTGAAAAATCCTAATCTCGATCTAAGCCAACCCAAAAAACACCATCGGAGACACCTGTAGAGCATCTTTGTAATCACCCAGTTATGTTGTGACGTTTGATAGCACACAAGGTGTTCCTCCGGTATTCGGGAGTTGCATAATCTCATGGTCAGAGGAACATGTATAAGTCATGAAGAAAGCAATAGCAATAAAACTAAACAATCATAATGCTAAGCTAACAAATGGGTCTTGTCCATCACATCATTCTTGAATGATGTGATCCCGTTCATCAAAGGTCCACACATGTCTATGGTTAGGAAACTTAACCATCTTTGATTAACGAGCTAGTCAAGTAGAGGCATACTAGGGACACTTTGTTTTGTCTATGTATTCACACATGTATCAAGTTTTCGGTTAATACAATTCTAGCATGAATAATAAACATTTATCATGATATAAGGAAATATAAAATAACAACTTTATTATTGTCTCTAGGGCATATTTCCTTCATGTATTGCCTCTTGTGATGGCAACCTTTATTATGCAGACTGTCGCTTTTATTCTTGACCATCACAAGTTCGTACAACACTCAATTTTCTCTTACACTAAATGATCTCACACTTTTAGAAGCAATTTTTATTGCCTTATTTGACCGCTGACAACTTACTTGAAGGATCTTACTCAATGCTTAGGTAGGTATGGTGGAATCTGGAAAATAAGATTTGGGTTTAAGGGTTTTTGGACGCGCAAGTAGTATCTCTACTTAGTGCGGAGTTTTTGGCTAACAAAGATGGGGGGCAAGCACCACATGTTGAAGGATCAATGATAATATAACTTCCATGTGAATATGAACAAACATAAATCATTACGTTGTCTTCCTTGTCCACCGTCAACAATTTTGGCATATAATATTTTGATGGGGCCCCACAATTACAAAATATTTCCAGGATAGTATATTTATATGTGAATCTTCTCTTCCCTTATTAATTCTTTCATGAATTGCATCATTGACCAATGCTATGTTTGTCAATCTCTAATAAAATTTTCTACTTGTACTTTTCCTTATGTGGTGTCATTACCTACCATAAGATTAGCATATGATCTTTTTCATTTATTTCCTTTCTTTTTATTGGAACATGAAAGAAAAGAAAGCACAAAACTCAAATTAAACTTTATTATATATCTCCCACATGATTACAAGGATAGATCACTAAGCAAACTCTCAAAAGCATCAAACTAAACTTTTAGTCATCTAAGGCAAAAGATCGAACTAAAATAAGTAAAGGCAAAAGATAGTGGGTGTGATACGATACCGGGGCACCTCCCCCAAGCTTGGCGGAAGCAGAGTACCTATACCCGATACTCTATTTTATTTTAGTGATGAAGAAGGTGGTGGTGGTGGTGTGGTAGCGATCCTGTCCTTCAAGATCAAGAGATTCTCCAATCTACGGATGACGCTCCGAAGGAAGAGGATGTGCTCTTGATGCAGAATATTTTCACGAGTGACATATTTATTTTGCACAAGAACCGTTTCAATGATCCGAAAGGCTTCAATCTCAGCAGGGGTAAGATGAGCATAGTAAGGTTTAAGGATATCTTTTCTTCCTCCTCGGTCGGTAGTGCTTGCTCGACCACCGGGGCTTGATCTCCGGTATTCTTCTTGCTCTTGTCTCCCTTGACGGCTTCTACGAGCTCCTTGTTGGTTTCAAAACCGGCAGATCTTGGGTGGGGGGTCCCAAACTGTGCGTCTAAGGTCGATGGTAACAGGAGACGGGGGACACGATGTTTACCCAGGTTCGGGCCCTCTCAATGGAGGTAATACCCTACTTCCTACTTGATTGATCTTGATGAATATGAGGATTGCAAGAGTTGATCTACCACGAGATAATAATGGCTAAACCCTAGAAGTCTAGCCTGTATGATTATGATTGCCTCTACGGACTAAACCCTCCAGTTTATATAGACACCGGAGGGGCCTAGGGTTTTACAGAGTTGGTTTACAGCGGAAGCAATCTACCTATCCGAACGCCAAGCTTGCCATCCACGCAAAGGAGAGTCCCATCCGGACACGGGAAGAAGTCTTCTGTCTTGTATCTTCATAGCCCATCAGTCCGGCCCATGTTACATAGCCCGGACGCCCGAGGACCCCTTAATCCAGGACTCCCTCGGTAGCCCCTGAACCTGGCTTCAATGATGATGTGTGTGACACGTAGATTGTCTTCGGCATTGCAAGGCGGGTTCCTCTTCCGAATACTCCAAAACAGCCTTCGAACACAGAAAACGTGTCTGGCTCTGCAAAACAAGTACCACACACAACCGCAGAGAGTATAATATTTCACGAGTCCAATCTACTGACAACATTTGTAGTGTGACATCACGTCCCGGCCCGGTCATTATTTCGAACCATTTTTTAGTCTCCTGCTCCATGTTTCAAGATGCGGTTTTATTGGCACCTCTTGTCGAAGCAGAGATCGTGTCCCCTTATTATGGGATTTTCATCAATACGAGCGTGGGTAATCCAACCGCACCGTTTGTACAATTCCTTGGGAATAGGCGAGTTTTAAGGCCCATGAGGAGGCGTTCGATATTCATCGTCTTTATAAAGGGGCACAGACCCGTCTTTCTCCTCTACGCTTACCTCTTCCTCAACCTTTCCAACCTCGAGTTCCAACACCCAGGTTTCAACTTAATTGCTCCAAACCTCCCAGTCATGTCTGGACCCAGCCCTCAAGGCCGGTGGGTGGCCTCCTCTATCACAGAGGAGGATATCGCGAAGCTCCGGGCGGCAAGGTACCTGACTGCGGAAATCCTCCACAGGCTCCCAGATCTGGCGAGAGGGTCGTATTCATCTCCCACTTCCTCCGGGGGCTAGGGTTCGCTCTCCACCCCTTCGTCTGTGGCCTCATGTTCTATTACGGGCTAGATTTTCACGATCTAGCTCCGGACTCCTTTCTTCACATCTCGTCGTTCATCGTCATGTACGAGGCATTTCTCCGCATTCCCCCACACTTCGGCTTATAGCTGAAGACCTTTAATGTAGAGGCGAAGGTGGTCGACGGGGAGCAATCGGAGTGTGGCGGCGCTATGGTGAGAAAGCTCACCAATACTCTTTGGCCAAAAGGCTCCTTCACGGAAACTTCCAACCTATGGCAACGGGAGTGGTTTTACATCACTGAACCCCGTGGTACCAAGTGGGCAGCTACACCTGCATTCCGATCTGGCCCTCCATTATGACTCGCATCATGGATTAATAAGGGGCTGGACTGGGGATCAGTTGATAAAGTGCAGGCGCTACAAAGGCATATCCGAAGCCTCCTTGAAAAGGACACCGGCATCATCAACGTGATCCAGGTAATGCTAGTCCGTCGGGTCCTGGCGTGCCAGCGGCGGCCTCTCCACATGTGGGAGTTCAATCCAGAAGGACCACGGACCCTTCGGCACTTCTTCGGCACAACGCACAGAGGGATGTGGAAGTTATTCTTCTGGACCCGAAAACAGTGGCCGGATATAACTAAGGACATCGGCCTCGACTGCAAGCATACGGATACCTCGGTAAGCACTCGCTTCCTGAACATAGCTTTAGTTGATTATCCCGTAACAATATACCGAGAAACCTATCTTTGATCAGGGCTGGATAAAGAAGGTGGGACGAATCAGGTGTTCGGCTCCACTTCCCGAAAACTCAGCTGATCCTGTGTTGTCAAGGATGTTGGCCCCAGCGCCGTATCAAGTTCCGGCAAAGGAGGACAAGGAGGAGAGCAAAAAGGCCAAAGGTGGCCTCCACTCCAAAAGGTACACCGGACGCTATGTCCGGGGAGACTGAATTTCCCTCTTCTGAAGACGAAGGGGAAGGAGAAGCTGATATCCCTTCTCCCCATGGGAAGAAAAGGACCGCCTCCGAAGATTTGGAGGTAGAGGTTCTCAAGAGAGGGAAGAAGTCCCTACCATATGGTTCGGGTTCGGAAGACGACGTTGTCGCACAGTTCCTCCATAAGGATAAGCCTTCCGCTGAATCGTAAGTGAACACGGGTGTTCTAAACATATCCCGTTCCTTTCAGGTTACAAGGGTAACATCTAAAAGGTATGTTTGCAGTCCGGCCCGCAGTCTTCCTCAACAGTCCTCCTCCTCGGGTGACCTGCTTCCGGAGATGATGGAGAGCGAGACGCCTCCATAGGCTTCCTCGCCCCTTAGGGCGGACGACGTCGAGGTGTCGTCCTGGAGGATCTCCCCCGATCATCAAGTGGGGAGGGGAACAATGCAGACATCGCCTGAAGGTGATAGTTCGGTCGTCCAGGGTCCGTGGTGTCTATCCCCCATGGGGACCAACAATAAAAGCCCCGAACTATCTGGTTTACAGCCGAAGACGACTCTAGGGTCGAGCAAACATATCCCTTCGAAGGGAGGTCGTACTCCCCCAGCCGCTTCCAGGAATCAGGAGGCACCGGATACGTTGATGGGCATGTTGCAAAATGCATCCGTCTCAGAGGAACATCGTACCTTAATGGGTATGGTAATTGAGAGGATTCTATCCGCAAGTAGAGGATTGAATGAAGCCTTCACGGGCCTACTAAGAGGCTTCGAGGTATGCAATGTAATATCTTAACCACTCCTTCACATGCAGAATGCGCCTGTGTATAGATAGTAGCCCCTGAGACTCTGGTCGGCTTCCACAGGGGGGCGATCAGAGGATCAAATAGATATGCTCACGAAATGACATGATTAATTTGAAAACATGTCGTTAAGTCAATGGCGACCGCTCAAGCTGCGGAAGTTCCAGATTTAAGGCAGAAACTTGAGTTAGCGTACTATGACATTACCCTTATTAACAGGCGGCTCGACGAGGCACAAGGTATGTCTTGGGGCAGTCAGCTTATGCATGTATAATAATATGAGCATGAAGCTGAGAATTATATACCGGGACATGCATCATTGCAGATGGTGCTCCTGCGGTTGAGACCCTTCGGGCTGAACTTGCCCGGGCCAAGGAGCAAGCCCGAGTGAGCAATGTGGCTGTCAAGAAGACAGCTGCTGAGTTAAAGGCCGAACAGGCCGCTCGGCGCTAGTGCAAGGAGAGAATATCTACCATGGCGCGAGAGCTGAAGGATGCCAATGGCCAATGCCACTCACTCGAGAAGGATAACAAAGCGAAGGCAGCCGAACTCGACAAGGCTTTACAAGAGGCGCGAGAGGCGCGGTTCGAGTCTAGAGCAGCTCGGGAGGAGATCCGGCAAGCTGGGGAGATAGCGGCTGGTAAGCCCTTTCAGTTACAGAATAAATCCGGTGACCCGAAGTATGCCCTGCTTAATCAATTGTGGAGTTCTCCACATGAATTCTTGGACCTGCCGAAGAGTGCCGCCGATACAGCGCAGTTTTACCAAGCGCAGGAAGGACGTGCACCGGAGAAGCTTTTCTGGTCATAGTTCAACGTGCCAAGGCGTCCGTCGTTGCTGAGCGAACAAATGGCCCAGTGGGCCGAGCTCCACAAGGTGTTCGGAGCTGCCATGAAGGACGTCGTGGTCCGGCTGTGGCTGACTGAGCCAATTCCAAAAAGTTATTTCGATTTGGTGCAACGACTTGTTGATGCGGTGCCGTTAAGCGATCGACGTGCATTGAAGGTGCACGGATGGCCTTTGCCTGCGTCAAGACGTACTAGGAAAAAATGAAGACCGCCGATGTTGCAGCAAAGAGTCCACCCGGGGGCAAGGACCATCGCATGCCGAAGCATTATTTTGAGGATGTCCTAGAGGGCGCCCGCTTGATAGAGGGTCAGTGCTCGAAGGATATGATGTTCGAGTGAAATGAATCAGAATTGTGATAACAATATTATGATATACTAAGGCTGTGTTATATTTATGCCTTTGGCCTGAAAGGTATTTCCTCCTGTGCTGCCGTTTTTATAATCTGAAAGTTTGTTAGTCGTCAGCTTCAGCCCCCTCACATATAATGCGGGGGTGTTCTGTCACGACCGGTTTTTCAATAAAATATTTATTGAGAGACCAATCCCTTTTACGGACCAGTAAAGAAGAATTCCTTCTCACTGGTAGACAACATCTTGGTCACAGAAGAAAGATACCAGGAGTACTGAATATAATACAAGGTTGAGCGGAGACTGCTCAACAATTTATTACATGAACGCCGATAAGACATAACGGCGGATAGGGTGGCATAACTACTAACTCACGATAAGAACGGTGGTGGAAATATCACAGCGAAGTGGGTGATATGACTCCTGAAAACTACAGCTCTTCGAGCGTCGGAGTGAGGCTCGAGGAGACTTATTGCGGGTGGCGGAAGCGTATATAATACAAGTGACCAACATCCGGGATCGCACAGGACTGGCTGGGATTCCTCTAGGCGTCGGACGCACTATCAAACTCTTCATCCAAGAGATCGCCTTCGTCAACATCTGGCCAAATCAACAAGCCAGGTGAGTACTATGAAAGTACTCGCAAGATAGTTCGGACATAAGATATAACAAATGTAAACATGAAGCATAAGAACAGAATAACAAGTGCGTTCAGGCATAGAGACAATATTGGATGGGGAAATAACAGAGAAGTCGGGCGGTAGTCCTCCCGAAATCCCAAAATAAATACTGGGTGCCAAACGAGGGTCTGAATGACTCCTCGAGAGGAAACTGCAAGAATAGTAATACCGGTGCCAAACGAGGGTCTGAATGACTCCTCGAGAGGAAAACTGCAAGAATAATAATGCCACAGTCGGGCGTCAGGGCGACACCACATAAAGGGCTTATAAAAGGAAATAAAAGATAGTGCATGCCACGGTCGGACATCTGAGCGACATCACATAAAGGGCTTATGTCAAAAGTAAATAATCAATATGCCACAGTCGGACGTCTGAGCGACATCACATAAAGGGCTTATATCAAAAGTAAATAATCAATATGCCACAGTCGGACGTCTGAGCGACATCACATAAAGGGCTTATAACTTAACATCTTATTAGCTCAAGAATTTAAATCATATCCAGAGAATAATCAGGCATGAGATAAATAAGAGGGTTAGTCCATCCACAGGAATAACATTCAGCCAAGATTACTACTCTAGCTCACTTACCGGAAGGAAGAATATACCACGATGGTTATGACATAGACATGGATACGCTGATCACGATACTTGACTATGGATACGATGACTCGGAAGGATTTGACTCTGCAGAGTTTGTACTTTAACCACAGCCAACGGATTTCAGTAGTCGCGGGGACTAGTTCCGTCTACGGTGTTTTGGAAGAAACACATCTAACCAGTACACACCCATTCAACATTTCCGAAGCCAGGAATCACCCTCGGCAACATTCAAGAAAAACCTTGAGACGGGGAGGCTACAACCTCGCGTAGCATGGGATCAAATTTCTAACGTCGGAATTTGACGGATGACGCAAGGCTGGTATGCTACAACAGTACCACCTTGCTGCCCTTCATGTCACCACATGATTAGGCCATCTCTCACCAGAGATCATCGCAACTTTGGAACATGCGGGTAGTTGCCTCACAAGCAACGAGATACTCACCGACACTCATATGCCACGCACAACCTCTCACGCAAACATGCAAAACACCTATCATATCAAAGGTTCAAACATGCTTGCCTGGTTCGGAGAAGTCGGAGTCTAGCTCGGCGAAGTTCGCGGCTCCGTCACCTCTTCCGGAACCTACGGTATAGCGAAGAAGCATACTAACGTGAAAACCAACGCGTGTATAAAAGTTGTTCCAAAAATTTTCCAAATAAATCCCATAAAAAACTAGACAAAATTATAAGATTGTCAGAAAAAGAATCACTCAAAAATCACTTTTTACTAAAAAGTTATAAGGGTTTCTGTCCAGGGACTCATCTCTAATGAAACAGAATAGTTCCAGGGGCTTAACTGAGAAAACTGAAAACGCTTCGGAAAGAAACGCGCCGGCTCAAAGGGAAAACGTATTTGCCCGAAGGCGCCAATAGAAAATGTTTCGAGGGAGATTAGAATAGAGGCTGACAGGGGGGTCCACATGTCAGGTTTAAAAAGTTCGCCGGCGCCCGAAGACTGCGGTGGTCGCCGGCGTCGAACCACGGCGAAACAAGGAGATCGGAGTGTACCAAGAGCTTCAGCGTGTCTTTCCGCGTCGGTGGGTGGTGGACTCGACCGACGGAGAGCACCACGTCGACGGCGACACTTTCTCCGGCGGACGGCGGCTCGGGTGATGGTGGAGAACTCCGGTGGGTGCTGCAAACTCCGAATTGAAGCGCGGGTCAGGAGAGTGGATGCATAGGGAAGCTACTGGCAAGAGCTGAAGGGTGGAGGTGCACGCACGGGAGCGAATCGAGCTGGATCCCGTGGCGGGTCGCGGCGGCCGGAGTCGGGGAAGAAAGCTCCCTCGGGGCTCTTCCAGTGGCTTGGTGTGGTCTAGGTGGAGTGCAGAGGTGGTGTGGGTTCGAGTTGAAGCTTGGGGCCTCTATTTATAGGCGGATCGAGGGGGTGGCCGTGAACGGGGTTGCTCCGGCGAGCAATTACGGCGAGGTAGTGTCTTGGCAGGGAGCGTAACTGGCCAGACAGCATCAGTGAGGTGTACTGGTGCCGTTCCCCTGCTAATCCCGGTCGGTCTTGGCGTAATGGCGGCGGTCCACGGTGGGGTGGCCGCACGGGCACGACGGTGGCAGAGAGCGCGCTCCGCGCCCAGCGGTTCACGACGAGAGTGGCAGCACGTTCTGGGAAGTGGAAGACCACGCGGCGATCTCCGGTGGCTTGGGCGGCGCTGGGTGGCGCCGTCTGCGCCGCGCCTCTCTCTGGCGGCCGCAAAGCCGCCGCTGGCGTCGGTCACGGGGCGGCGCACCTCCTCCATCACGTCGCCGAGGTCCGCAAACGTCCAGGCGCTCGTGCGGTGCAGGGACAAGGGGGAGGGGACGGGGAGCAAGGCGCGAACACGGCACTGTCGAGATCGACAACAGTTTCTGAAGAAAACGACAATAGATCACTGGACTGTATTTCTGAATCTCTGAACTTGACATTGACAATGCTCTGCAGGTGTTCGACAGAATGATTTGGCATGAAGAAAATTTTCCTGGGGCTGGGACTCGGTGAGGTGACCTCTCAATGCACCCAGAGGTTGCCTGATTTTTCCCAGAATTTTTGGAGAAGGATTTGAATGAATTTCATCAAATTTGGCAAATCTGGTCCAAACTTGCAGCAAGTAAAGTTTGAAAATTTTGAACTGAAGACCAGTGGATCTTCATGGGTCTTGGTTGAGGGTTCAAAGGACTAGGAAGGGAAATTGGTTTGGGGGCAAAAATCAAAACAGAAATGGTAGCTCCTTTGTAAATCTCCAAGGATCAAGATATAAGGCAGAAATTGTTTTTGATAAGAAATAAATTGAAATAAATATATGGAGAGGTCCAACTTGCTGGATTTGAAGTAAATCATGATCCAAAGGTGAGGAGAGGTTTAAGGGAGGGAATTTACCCTTGGGTCATGGCAAGAGGAATTTTTGAAAGTGACAAAGGATCATTCCAAAAGCTATTGGGCCTTTTTCAAAGAAATTTTCAAAAGGCATTTTTCCAAGAGAAAAACATTTTGTTTTGAGTCCAAATAAAAGAGGAAAACCTCCAAGACCAAAAATCAAGTTTTGTGTGAATCCAAAAATGAAGCACTAGTCATAAAAGAAAATATTTTGAGAGGGAGAGTTCTCTTAGAAGAAAATTTCAAATCACCTCCCTCAAAACAAGGAAAAGTTTTGAAAAAGCCAAATAAAATTTTGGGTGTCACATGTTCGGAATAGCAACTTACTACACTTGACCCAACGTGTTGGTCCGTGAAGGAGGTGTCAATGCGGCGAACTAGGCAATCGGACTATAGGGCTTTAACACCTTCACTTAGCCATAGGAGGTTGGCGGTGGGTCTACGATATAGCCTCTTGTATGTACGTGGTTATCCGAATAAGGCTGCGCTACATATGTGAACGGAAAACGGTCCTTCGTGTTATACAGAAGAAATCGCAAAATATTTTAGTAAGTCACTGAGTGGTTGACCAGCTCTCGCCGCGTCATGACAGTCAGTTTTCGGCTTTCTCTACTGAGGTGTTTAACCAGGTGAACCAGAAACACAATCGCAGTAGTTCTCCCTTTACTACCCTAGCCGATAGAGCGGAACGTAAGGTAGTAAGCACAGGAGCCGGGCAACCCAACTATTGACCAAAGACATGATTCAGAGCTGATGCATATAATGCCAAACTCGTGACGCCGAAGTATGCTGTAGAGTTGTTCGGACTTGTTGGCAGCTAATATGTTGTCGTATCGAGCCCCTGGCGATTAGTGCCGAGGTATGTATGTGAAACCATCGAAGAGGTAAAATACAGTTCTATGAGGAAAAGTAAGTAATGAAGACGGATCATGTTCACTGGAATCTGATTGATATGTCGAACGCAATCTTACAGATTATAACACCCCTACCCAGGTCATTTTACATGCCACAGGTCCAAGGCTGAGGAAAAAGGCTATATCCAGGTTTTAAATAGAGTGTTTGGTCTACAAAAAATCTTTGGTACCTCCTGTCGCACGTCTGCACTGCCTTTGCCTTAGCGAAGAGGATTCCTTGAAAGGAGCAATCTTCGGTTGCCTAGATGAAAATGGCTCTAAAAGAGTCCTTGTAGGTCCGTAGGACGAACAGGTTTTGATTCATCTATGACAAAAGATAAGAAATAGTTAAAAGGAAGGGGGGAAAAGCTGTAGGGGGACGAACCGTGTTGTAGGTCTGTCCGCATTGTGCCTCCACCGATGACCAAGGTATTTTAAGTGCATAATTATGCATGCGCAATGTGAATTTTGCGGGCATATGCGGCGAACAACGGAGGCGGAACTACTAATCCAGCTCTAAAATTGACCGGTCTTGTGTAGTAAAGGCCGGTGACTTAATGGCCGATGAGGTATGCGGTTTAACGAGGCCGTTTTGTACTTCGGCTGTGATGGCCGTGGTATACTCTTCGGAACGTAGGGGGTGTTCCGTGTTCCCATTGATCGTTATGACGCCACGTGGACCGGGCATCTTAAGCTTTAGATGGGCGTAGTGTGGGACTGCATTGAAACGAGCAAAAGCAGTCCGCCCGAGCAGTGCATGGTATCCACTGCAGAATGGAACAATATCGAAGATCAAGGCTTCGCTTCGGGAGTTGTCCGGTGAACCGAAGACAACTTCCAACGTGATTGAGTCCGTATAGTGAGCTTCTTCGCCGGGTATTACCCCTTTGAAGGTAGTTTTGGTGGGCTTGATCCTTGAGGGATCAATGCCCATTTTGCGAACAGTGTCTTGATAGAGCAAATTAAGGCTACTGCCGCCGTCCAGAAGGACTCGTGTGAGATGGAATCCATCAATGATCGGGTCGAGGACCAGAGCTGCCGAACCTTTGTGACGGATACCCATGGGGTGGTCATTGCGATCAAAAGTGATCGAACAGGTTGCCCATGGGTTAAATTTTGGTACGACCGACTTTATGGCGTAGTCGTCTCGTGGTAAGCGCCTGCGCTCCCTTGTAGGGATATGTGTCACAGATATCATGTTTATTGTACTTTGGGGGGAAATTGCTTTTGTCCCCCAGTGTTTGGTTGGCGAGTCTCTTAATCTTCGCTGTAACTAGGCGGCCCCTTCCCTTTGTGTTCGGCGTTGAGCTTGCCTACTTGTATGAAAACCCAACAATTTCCGTTGGTATGGTTGGCGGGTTTGTCAGGGCTGCCATGAATTTGACAGGGTCGATCCAGTATCCTGTCTAAACTGGATGGACCATCTTTGTTTTTCTGGAATGGCTTCTTCCGTTGACCGGATTTGGAACCGCTGAATCCGGCGTTGACCGCCGTGTCTTGGGTTCCTACATTATTGTTTCGACGCTTGTTTTTATTGCGTCGAGGCTTGCCATTGCCGTCCCTGACCTCAGAGGTGCCAGGATCGCTGGTGCTATTGTTTCGTCGAGCTAGCCAGCTATCTTCTCCCGCGCAGAAGCGGGTCATTAGTGCGGTAAGTGCTTCCATAGACTTTGGTTTTCCATGGCCGAGGTGACGGGCCAGCCACTCATCTCGGACACTATGTTTAAAGGCCGCTAGGGCTTCGGCATCCGGACAGTCGACGATTTGGTTCTTTTTAATTAAGAACCTAGTCCAGAGCTTCCTAGCTGACTCTCCGGGCTGTTGGATGATGTGACTGAGGTCTTCGGCGTCCGGAGGCCGGACATATGTACCTTGGAAATTGTCGCGAAAGGCGTCTTCCAGGTCTTCCCAGTTGCCAATGGAGTTTTCTGGGAGGCTGTTTAGCCAGTGCCGGGCTGGTCCCTTTAATTTTAGTGGGAGGTACTTGATGGCATGTAGATCATCGCCCCGGGCCACGTGGATATGGAGCAGGAAGTCTTCAATCCATACTGTGGGGTCGGTTGTTCAATCATATGATTCGATATTCATAGGTTTGAACCCTTCTAGGAATTCATGCTCCATTACTTCATCAGTGAAGCGGAGGGGGTGTGCGGCGCCTCTATATCGGGCCAAGTCACGACATAGCTCGGATAGAGTCCATCTGCAGTTTTTGGCCCGGACGTGATTATGCTTGTCACGTTTGGCTAGATAGCCGTTGTCGCGCCTCGGGGCACGCCCCCGCGATCCGTAGATCGGTCTGGTTTGACCTTCTCTATTTTCCAGGTCCTGCCGCAGGTCGTATGTATATCCCCGAGCTGTTGTGTCTCTACCTTTATGGCGAGGTAGTATGGGATGGTGTTCGGCTTGAGTTGTCGTTTTGTCCCGGCCACGTGGTGGTCGGTCAGCCGGATTATATGTTGATGGTACGGGCTCCAGGGCCTCGTCGTCAAATTGGGGTAGCAGTTTACGCCTCGGGTAACTTTTGGTTGGGCGCTCGAGGCCGTATTCCTCGGTTGCGAGGACATTAGTCCATCTATCATTGAGGAAATCTTGATCAGCTTGAAGCTGCTGCTGCTTCTTTTTCAGGCTCCTTGCAGTAGCGATTAGCCGGCGCTTGAAGCGCTCATGTTCAAGAGGTTCCTCAGGTACGATAAAGTCTTCGTCACCGAGGCTTACCTCGTCCTCGGAGAGTGGGAGATAATTACTGTCTTTCGAGTCTTTGTTTACATCCTGTTCGTCAGGGCTAACTTGCTCATCTTGCCGATCGTCCTGTTCGAAAGTTGGCTCGACGGGATCTTCTTTGTCTTCGGCGTTGTCCAGAGTATTGTCGTCTCCTGTGCCGGTATTGATGTCTTTTCCACGGCGTGATTTAGAGCGGCGCCGCTGACGTCGGTGCTTTGGCTGTATCTCAGGAGGTTTATCCTCAACTAGATCTTCTTTGTCATCGCCGTCACCCTTTTTGGGTGTATCCACCATGTACACGTCATACAAAGAGGTGGCCGTCCAGCGGCCGGTAAACGGCGGGCTTTGGGCCTGCTCTTCTCCGGCATCATCGTCCATACCGTCAATGTCTTCGAAGCTGTAATCGAGCATGTCAGTTAAGTGCTTGACAGTGGCTATGAAGTGGGTGGTGGGTGGGACTTGAAATTCCCTGCTCTCAGCCCCTAGTCCGGGCTGGGCGTAGTTCGGACATTGCTCCCTTTTAATGACAAGGGACCACATTAAGTCCACAGCCTCACTTAAAGGCAAGGTTTGGCCAGGGAGAAGAGAGTCCATGGAGTACGGCGGGGGGGGGGAGACTCCTTGGCCGTACTCACACGATGCTGACTCCGAGGGTTCGGAGCCAGTGTCCGGAGGAGAGTCCGGCTTCATGATGGTGGCCAGCGACACTACTTCCTCCGGCTTTACCATACCATGCTTAGCAGCCGCGGATAGTTCGGCGGGCTGAGTAATCCCGTCTTCGGACCTGGCGACGCACTCCGGATCTAAGGCCGGAGCAGAAATTAGGGTCTCACACCCTCGGAAGATCAAGTCTCCTCAGATATCAGCGACATAGTCCAGATTTCCAAAACTAATCTGGTGACATGGGGTGTAGCTGTCGATCTGCTCTAGATGGCCAAGCGAGTTGGCCCGCAGTGCGAAGCCGCTGAACACAAAGATTGGGTCGGGGAGGAAAACTTCCCCCAGGGCAGCATTGTTGTAGATGACTGATGGAGCCATCGAACCTTCTGATGACGATGCAGCGGAACTCTCAATGAAAGCACCAATGTCGGTGTCAAAACCGGCGGATCTCGGGTAGGGGGTCCCGAAATGTGCGTCTATGGTTGATGGTAACAGGAGACAGGGGACACGATGTTTACCCAGGTTCGGGCCCTCTCGATGGAGGTAATACCCTACTTCCTGCTTGATTGATATTGATGAATATGAGGATTACAAGAGTTGATCTACCACGAGATCGTAATGGCTAAACCCTAGAAGTCTAGCCTGTATGATTATGATTGCCTCTACGGACTAAACCCTCTGGTTTATATATACACCGGAGGGGCCTAGGGTTGTACAGAGTTGGTTTACAGCGGAAGGAATCTACATATCCGAACGCCAAGCTTGCCATCCACGCAAAGGAGAGTCCCATCCGGACACGGGACGAAGTCGTCTGTCTTGTATCTTCATAGTCCATCAGTCTGGCCCATGTTATACAGCCCGGACGCCCGAGGACCCCTTAATCCAGGACTCCCTCACTCCTCTCTTATGGCACCCCGGCTCAGAGCGACCGGTTTACCATGCATTGCCAGCCCAGAGACCATGTCTTCTGGCAACACACAACATCTTGGTACAGAAAACAACCGCTTTATTGATGCTAGCGGGCCAGAGTTTATATTACAATGGAGTCGAGGCCAAGCGGCACACACGGTGCGGCTGAACAATATGTACATTATTTAGTGAACATAAAGGGGCCTCGATCATAACAACTACGCGGCAGCGGAACAACGTCGTAGCGGAAACTCCATAGCACAGGGACACCGATGTGGACACGATCTAGACTCGAGCAGCGCTCCTTTCCAACGAGACTTTCCTGAAATCTGGCATGACACGCCAAGTCAGTACATTGAATGTACTTGCAAGCTCACAACAGGCATAATCATAATGACAAGCAATATCATGATAATTAACCAATTAATAATGCAATAATGTTTCAACATGCTGTGATCATGCTCTTTTGATAAACGTCCCTCGGGACCGACTTACCAACCGTGATCGTTCTCGGATCACACACAAACCACCATCGTGGTCTTGATATGGGTGGCTCGTGATCCTTACGGCGATCACAACCACGACCAATGCTTGGTCTCGAACATCTTGATGGCCTTTCCGCCATCATCAACAGTGCAAAGTTCATAACTAAGTGTGCAAAAATTATTAAATGTTGACCCATGGTGGGACCTACTACGAGCGTGTCCGTGACCGTGGACTCGGCTATCGATAGATTATACACTCTGCAGAGGTAGCACACTGTACCCACACCACGGAACCCATGGCCTCGCACTCCCATTCGGGTGGACCAACGGCATTCCGACGAAACCCCTCCATTGCCATGACACTCTCCCGGCCACTCCGACACGATCCCCACTGGGCTAGTCCTGGGTGGCCCCGTGTCTACCAAAGACACAACGACCACCGTCGTGGCCAAAACGATCCCACAAGGAGACCTGGTACCATAATCTCAACAACGGGAACACAAGGTTATGTCTGCTTACTGGGCTAGGGTAAGCAAGCCCATAACCTTCCCTAGTTGGAGGCACCGACCAGAGGCATGACAACGGACCGAATCAAGGCCTCCCATAAGGCAAATGTGGTTGCACTGGGAAAAACTCGATTCAGTGGCACCATGACCCGGCCAATGATATGTTCAAGTTGAGTTATATTCAGGTTCAACTTAAAGTAAAAATAACCGGTGTCATAGTATGCCATGAAATGCAACTTAACCTATGCATTACATATTAATGGAAATGACTGAGTCAACCATATTCACACTAAGCATAATCATCAACAACTTATGCCACTTTTCTGGTTAGGAAAAACCTTACTTTAACCAGAATATTTTCTAGCAAATTTTTATTATTTTACTCATGCAAGAAAATAATTTTAAGTAATTACTCATTTGTATCACAATATTATTCTTTCATCATCACAAATGAATCCTAGATTCTTTACCAGCTAAGTTAGTTTCAAACATTATGTAAATCAAGCATATTAACTCAAACAAGCACTTAACAGAATAAAAATAACACAATAGTTATTTAAATGCATGGATTAAACTTTTCATTCAAGTAAGAAAATCATAAATATTGAAATGGCACCATGAAAATGTTGTTGTGGCTTGCCTTAGTGCAGATGAGGTTCACAAGCCTTCTGGTGATCCTCAAGACAAGCCTCACCCTCTGAAAATAATTTAAACACAAGAAGAAAATATCAAGAACCCTTCTGAAAATCAACAGAAAATCTAGGCAGCGCATAAAAATCTCATCTTTGCTGAGCTGCTAGATTTCTTTGCAAAGAACACAATGCAAAAAAGAATCAATTCATTTGGACTTATGGTTGAAGAGTTATAGCTGTTTGAAGCTCTCTGTAAATTAAATGAATTTGAATTTAAATAAAACAGACTAGGGGGTGACGTCGAAGGCGTAAAGCCTCAGGGCGCCACCACTCGTACGCTTCGCGTGCGTACAGAGTGGCTGACTAGCAGGCCCCGCTAGTCAGGCGAGAGGGAGAGGGAGGAGGAAACAGAGGGGGTCGCGGCTTCGCCGGAGCTCTCGCCGGAGACGAGGGATCCTTAGCCCAAACGAGAGGGAGGGATCAAGAGAGGGGATGGAGGTGCACCTGCCCGTACCCGTAGCGTAGCTAGGGGTGGTCGGACGGCGTCGGAATCGACCTCGCAAGCGGAGGCAGAGAGCGGTGGTCGCCGGAGATGAGGAAGACGGGGAGCAGATGCAACTCTAGGGGTTCCAAGTGGACGGGACGGCTTCACCGGAGAGAGGCGGACGCTCTGGAAGGGTCGCCCTGGCCTGGGAGGGGCTGGAGCTACCGCGACGACCCGAGGGGATCGCCGGCGAGCTCGGGGACGGCGGCCCGCGGCCTGCCCGGAAGGGCTACGGCTATCTACACGTTTGTGGAGTGCGTGGGAGTGGAGGATGGTGCTCGAGGAGGCTGGGGTGGCTCCTTTTATAGGCGAGCGTCGGGGGGTGGATCGGGCTCCGCCGGCGACACCTGGACACTGCGCCCGGCGACGAGCGGCGTCAGTGAGACGAGGAGAAGGCGACGCAACTCATGCGGGGACTGTGGGTGAACGGGGACGAGCACAGGATCAAGAGGAAGGCGACGAGCACAGTGCAGAGCGCACTGTGGCGTTGGCCGGACCATGCCCGTGCTCGCTGCGGCGAGCTCCGGCCTCGGCGAGTGCCAGGGGGAGTTAAGGGAGTTGAGACGAAGATGGTGGCGAAGTTTGGCACGCTCGAGCTGTCGGGGAAGCGAGCACGCGCGAAACAGAGCGCTCGGCGGCACTCGGAGCACGTCGACACGCATGCTGGCATCGTGGACACGAGTGGTCACTGCGTGAACTCTTCCCTCAGGCCGACCAACGCCCAAAGATCATGTTTGGCTTGTTGTTCCCGGTAGTTTTGAAGATTACCATGCTTTGGTTTGGCTCCAGATGCAGTAGAGAAGATTTTAGAAGCCAGGTAAGTTTCTGATCAGTAACTTTGAGAGGTTACAGAGGTCAAATGGCTGGGAGTTGGGGCTGTGCTTTGGAGGCTAGCCATCATCTACTAAGGTGATGATGCACAAGAAAGTTCAGGCACAATGGAGCAAGTAAAATGGTAGTTGCTGTAGAAACCACCATTTCTGTCCAAAACAGAAAATATTTTCTGTAGCAAAAATATTCCAAAAAGTGATGAAATATTTTTGCTCAGGATGGTGCCCTAGGGTTCAAAGAATATTTTTGAATTTTCTCAGATTTTTGTGAGCCAGAAAAATTGGGGTTGCTTTGGAGCTCATTGAACTAGCTTGGGTTTTAGAGAGGAAAAATGAATATTTTTTATTTAAAGAAATATTCCAAATATTATTTTGGGTAGGATCAGAGAGGGAATGATGGTTAGGGAGAGAAGTGATGTACTTGGGTGAAAGCCAAGGGTACCCAAGTGTTTAAGTCCATATGAAAAGATTCAAAAACTCCAAATTTCAAAATCAATTCAAATGAAAAATCTGGCAAATAAAGGAGGGCAAAAACCAGGCTGTCACATCTCTCTTGAGCTCAATCTTCATCAACCAAGCATCCTCTTCCGTGTTGTTGGAGGAGGAAGAAGACATGATGCCTGGCTTAACAGATCTGACCGAAAACAGCAAGAAAAGAAAATAGAAGATTTCTCCGTGATACGGTGGTCAATAGGTTCGGTGGGTATATAAAGATTTTTTTTATCTTGGGAAACAAGCAAACGGAAGAAAAACAGAGTCCGGAAGGTACCCGAGGTGGACACAACCCACCTGGGCGCGCCTCGCAAGCCAGGCCCGCCCTGGTGTCTTGCGCCCACCAGGGTGACCTTCCTGGTTGTTTCTTATTTTCCTAATTTTTCATATCGGCCTCCATATCTCTCTCATACTTGTTTGCCTCCTCTATGGTTATAAAATATCTCGCTTTTACCTGAAAGTTAGAAGGCAGGGGCAGGAAGGGTAACATGGAAAGCCCATCGTCTGTCAAAGATTAGTCGGTTCTAGAGGGACCGTTCGTTCCTCTCAACAAACTGATAGCGCTATAAAGCATTATAATCAAGAAAAGCAGGTAGCAACTCTATGTCATTTCACCTTATGGGTACTCCAAGATAATTGGCTAAACGAGTTGCATAAATCCCACCGAATAAATCTCCATCTTTAGCATTAAGATGTAACCTCCTCGCAACAATGCCCCCAAATTATAACGCCTATCGCCTAATACCGCACACTTGAGGACACTAAGATGTCGAACGCAAAGGTGGCAATGCTCATGCTTACCATTAATGCATCTACCTATAAAGAGAGCAAAATAGTATGGTAGGAAAGTGAATGCTCCCTATGGTAGTTTGTGTGATATTTCTAGTTTCTCCCACAGTGATGCTAGCAAGGAAATCATTGTATTCAGCTTTGTGAGGCTCACTAAGAAGGCCCCATTGTGGGATTTTGCAAGCAGTATTAAAATCCTCAAGGTCCATGGTATATCATTCATCATAAAGATCGAATAAAACAGTATGGGTATTGCGCTTAGATGAAAATTCAAACCTCCGCACAAAGGAATTGGTGAGGTAGTACTATTGTCGGAACTTACCTGACACGAAGTCCACAAGGCCGGCATTTTGTACGTATGCATCAAACTCATCCTTGAAACCTACATGAACCATGAATTCATATGACGGCCATTCACAAGGTCGCACTTGAGCTTCCCTTGGTAGTTCAAGGTCCGGCTCACGTATCACGAGCCTCGGTGCTTGCTTCCTCAAAGAGCCACCTTGTTACATTTTCCTAGACAGTTTTCTTCGTGTGAAAATTTCCTAAAATTTTTAGTGACTCCAATTAAAAGTGAATAAACTCTACAAGATTGATACTAACTACTCCTACAAGTGTCTAGAGGCTAAATCATGCATCCAAACTACTTTGGACCATATAAATTTGACATGCAAACTCAAGGACAAGGTCAACACAGTAGAAAAAATTTGCAATAAATAAAGCAATAGAGAAAAAACTAATTGGATCAATGGAGGAGTCACATACCGAATAACAATCCCCTAAAGGAGTTTTGCGAATGGAGCTTTGAGCAAGGAGATCGAAAATGGCAGTAAAATGAGCAAGAACATGGGTTTGAGCTATGGGATGATTTTTTCTGGAGGAAGACGAAGTGGATGGGTGCTGTAATAAGTGGAGGGGACCCACGTGGGACCCACAAGGCAGGGGGCGTACCCATGGGGTAGGGTATGCCCTCCACCCTTGTGGTCCACTGGTGCATCCCCTGCACTACAAAAAAATACACTTCCGTGATGATACGTGTTTGTCACAGTAGGTCACGTTTTCTGTCATGCATGTACATCCATGACGATTTTATGACAGAATCAAGATAGTCATACATGTGTTGTCGTAGAAGTGTTCCATGACATTACAAAAATTATCATCACGAAAGTGTCCACTTCCACGACGACAAATCGCACATCATAGAAGTGCTTTCGTCAAGGGTGACCGACACGTGGCATCCACCATAATGGGTCACCGTTAAGCTATCGGGTCCGGTTTTGGATCCGATAACCCATTAACGGCCCGGACCAATGAGGATTTTCCACGTGTAAATTTGTCATTGGCCGGAGGAAACACGTGTTGGCTCACCGTTGGGACAGATGTCATCCATTCATTGGACAGGAGGCGCCTATGATACATCGACACGTGGCACAGCCCAACAGAGGCCCATTCCGGTGAAAAGGCCGGCCCGTTTGACTTGGTCAAAAGGTAATGGGCCGGCCCATGAAAAGCCTGTTAACAGTTTGTTCGTATATAGCCCATTTACGGCCCGCTAACTCATGACCCGTTACGGCCTATTGGAATTAAGCCCAGAAGCTTCATCTGGGCCGTCCAATATGATTCCAGCCCGTTGTAACTCCTGGCCCATGTATGGCCCATGATGTCTTTCGGCCCATAGGAGGCCATTTGTAACTCTTGGCCCATTAACAGCCCGTGGTGAATCTGGCCCGCAATGAACAGTGTACCGCTTTATACCCATTAACGGCTCATTATTTGATTGGGCCGTTTCCAACCCATGTTATCTTTCGGCCTTCTCATGGCCCATTTATTCTTGGGCTTATTTCCAGCATTCGGTTACTTACGGCCCGTTACTGGCCTTTTCTGCTTGTGGGCCGAATTCAGCCCATGGTTACAATCGGCCCATTTGCGGCCCATTAATCCATTGGGTCGTTTTCATAGCGTCATCAAATACGGCCGATTAACGATGGCCCATTATAGTCGGCCCATGAATGGACGATTCCAAACCTAGCCCGTTTATGGCCCATAATACGGTCTCTTATTGGCCCATGTTTGGTCAATCGATCATAGGCCCGTAGAAGGCCCATTGATGCTACGGCCCATAGAAGGCCCATTGTTTCTGCAGCCCTTAGAAGACCCATTGTTTCTACGGCCCGTAGGAGGCCCATGGTAACTACAGTAAATATGTAGCCCATGGTTATTGTGGCCTAGTTTTTAAAAATAGGTTATTGCGGCCACTAGCAAACCGCGAAAAAAGAACTACACTGACTACAAGCAAACAAATAGACAAGACAACAAGGAAATAAATAATCAAGCAACTTACTCTAGACTATCACGGCTATTACACATATTACATCCACTAGGCATCAAAGTTCACCACCGGTGCAAATATAGGGAACAAAGCCGCATATCATATACACTGGTTGTCAATGTTGGTAACCAGTGCAAATAAATGCCGCAGCAAGACAAGTCCAGAACAGAAACTACTTCAGAAGAGCTCAAGAAACAATATCCTGGGTAGCCATAATGCTGGCAAGATGCTTAGCAAGCTTATTAACACTCTCTTGTTTGGCGCTTAAATCCTCCAGCTCTTGCTGTTGCACCAGAAAGTATGCATCTGAATTCTGCAGGGACTTCCTCAGTCCTTCAGCTTCCTGTCGCAGCACATCTGATCGATGTCTTTCAACTTGAAGTTGAGACTCAAGAAGACGTACTGATTCAGGCAACGAGTTCGAAGAGCTTGTGCCGGCAGTAGTGGCTAGTAACTCGAACACTACATCAAGACAAGACTTTTGGGTTCTCTCACTATCGTCAAGAAAGTTTATATCAGCTTTCTTGGAGACCAACAGGGATGTCTCACTATCTTGAACCTTATCTGCATTACTTCCATTGCCATTGCATAATGGGGTACTGTTCTCCAATAGTTTGTCCGCATTCTGAAAGAGAAACAAGCAGACACATCACAGATTTACCATGTTGAATATGAAACTCATTTTGGTAAATTAGTTCAGTAGTAAAGTGGACAGGATAACAGCATGAAACAAACATATATCTATGTACCATGGTCACTTTATGGTCTATATCATTCTAGTTTTTGTTGCCAAATCAAGATAGAGACACAGTTCAAATAATATTTGTTCAAGACAAAGCAGAATAGACAGAATATAAGTGTGGGAAACTATAGAGCAATAACAACACTTGTAATGTGCATGGCATGAGAACATAACTATTTATTCAATTGAAACTAAGATCAACATAAATCAAGTTACAACAGCAAACCAGTTAAAGAAACTGGTTTAAAACATACCTGTTGCACCATTGGAGTTTCAATTCCATCCTTCAAATTTGAAAATAGTTGGTATGAGTAAATACAGTGATGCAAGAGCAAAGGAGTATGGACCATAGCTACAGAACCTGACCTGAGAACAATTATTCTTCTCCTTTAGGCGTTGAGTTGGGATTTGGAGTGGTGGTCCTCGTGCTTTGGGTACTGCAGTTCTCTTACTAACTGCTCGTGTTTGGGTGCTCTATGGTGGAGACGGTGATGTGTCAACTGGAACTGGGTTACTATCTGCTGGGGTTGCGGTTAGAAGGGGTGTAGCTGGTTCTCTTTCCAACTGGGTAGGGGTACAATTTGTGAGAGTTTGGGTTATGTGTGGTGGGGATGGTTTTTGGGCAAGTAAAACCGTGGTTCTATCTGCATCAACTGGTAGCACTATCTTTTTTGAAGACCGTGTTGTTACTCTGTCGGTGTACAAAAGTAGGGGTCTTTCTGTACCCCTTTACTTGTGCACGGGCAGTCGTAGCCGCACCTGCAACCATGCTTGGTGGGGCAGAGGAAGGAAAGGTATAAGACTGCAAGGCAGCACTCAAGCCAGAGGCATGAACAACGAAGGAGCAAGGTGGACTTCCCTCGGCAACACCCTTGTCGGGGCGGCCTACATAGCCCCGGCAAGGGCCTTGCCGGGGCGAATTGCCCAACACCAGCAAGGCAGCCTCCCTCGAGCCTGAGAGTTCTGACACCATCAACAACCTCAGAACCAAGGCTCAGGGGCGCCTACATGGTGGCATGCAGATCTTGGTGAAGACCAAAGGCCTGCAAGACTAGATAAGAACCAGAAGACGAAGACCCCCGGCAAGACCCCTTGTCGGGGACGGCCGAAGACCCCCGGCAAGACCTGAAAGTGCAACTATCCCTGACTGGTTTTGGTAATTCCTAAAAACATATAGCTCATTGAGCTAATGCTATTTCAAGATAAATATTTCAGGAAAGCTCAATGATTGGCATGGCATGGATGAGAAAAGTGGACCCTCAAAATGCTAAGGACAAAAAATTGGCTCAAGCTCAAAGCACAAGACTCTACTTTTTTCATTTTAAGTGATCCAAGATCACATTGAGTCCATAGGAAAAGCCAATACTATCAAGAGGGGGTGAGGAGTTTCTTGCTCAAAGTGCTTAATGATATGCTCCAAAAACCCTCAACTACTTTCTCACATCCACATATGTCCCAAACCAAAAGACAAACTCGGCCCCACCGAAACTATCTATCCGGCGCCACTGAGTTCAATTGACATAGCCACTGCCAGAAACCCTAGTCTTTTCGGTCTCACCGATAGGGATCTCGGTCTCATCGAGATGGGATTGTAATCTCTCTGTTTCCCTACGTAACATTTCGGTCAAACCGAGATGAGCGATCGGTACCACCGAGATTGCAATGCAAACTCTCTCTTTCCCTTTCGTAACGTTTCGGTCTAACCGAGATGAGCGAATCGGTCCCACCGAGTTTGCCTGACCAACTCTCTGTTTGTCTATTACCAAAATCGGTCTCACCGAGTTTGTGTAATCGGTCTCACCGAGATTACGTTATGCCCAAACCCTAACGAAATCGGTCTCACCGAGTTGACGTGTCGGTCCCACCGAAAACCCTAACGGTCACATTATGAACTAAATTGGTCTGACCGAGTTTAACGATTCTGTCCCACAGAGTTTGGTAAATTGTGTGTAACGGTTAGATTTTCTGTGGAGGCTATATATACCCCTCCACCCACTCGTCATTCGTGGAGAGAGCCATCAGAACATGCCCACACTTCCAACATACATTTTCTGAGAGAAAACCACCTACACTTGTGTTGAGGTCAAGATATTCCATTCCAACCACATAAATCTTGATCTCTAGCCTTCCCCAAGTTGCTTTCCACTCAAATCTTGTTTCCATCAAATCCAAATCCTATGAGAGATAGTTGAGTGTTGGGGAGACTATCATTTGATGCACAAGAGCAGGGAGTTCATCATCAACACACCATTTGTTACTTCATGGAGAGTGGTGTCTCCTAGATTGGCTAGGTGTCACTTGGGAGCCTCCGTCAAGATTGTGGTGTTGAACCAAGGAGTTTGTAAGGGCAAGGAGATTGCCTACTTCGTGAAGATGTACCCTAGTGAGGCAAGTCCTTCGTGGGCGAAGGCCATGGTGGGATAGACAAGGTTGCTTCTTCGTGGACCCTTCGTGGGTGGACCCCTCCGTGGACTCGCGCAACCGTTACCCTTCGTGGGTTGAAGTCTCCATCAACGTGGATGTACGATAGCACCACCTATCGGAACCACGGATAAAAAATCTCCGTGGCATCATTGCGTTTGCTCCCTCAAACTCCTCCCTTTACCTTCATATGCAATTGTTTTACATTCCGCTGCTATACTCTTAGAATTGCATGTGTAGGTTGGGTGCTTGACTTGTGCAAAGTTGCTAAAATCTGCCAAGAACTAAAATTGGGAAAAGGCTAGATTTTTAATTGGTCAAGTAGTCTAATCACCGCCCTCTAGACATACTTTCGATCCTACAAGTGGTATCAGAGCTTTGGTCTCCATTTGCTTTGATTTCCATAGCTTTTGGTGGTCATAGCCTTGGTTTCACAACCTAGGAGAGTATGGCGTCTAGCGAGGGAAATTACCACCATAGAGGTCCTTACTTTGATGGTACAATTTTTGCTAGTTGGAAGCATAAGATGAAAATGCATATTGTTGGACATAACCCCGCCGTTTGGGTTATTGTGTGTATTGGCTTGCAAGGTGAATTCTTCGATTGGAGAGAACCAAACCGTGAAGCTACCGCAGACGGGTTGAAGATGCTACAATACAATGCTCAAGCTTGTGATATTCTCTTCAACGGATTGTGCCCCGAAGAATTCAACAAAATCAGCCATCTTGAGAATGCAAAGGAAATTTGGGATACTTTGATTGATATGCACGAAGGTACCGATTCAGTCAAGGAATCGAAATTGGATGTGCTCCAAAGTCAGCTTGACAAGTTCAAAATGAAGGATGGTGAAGGCGTCGCTGAAATGTACTCTAGGCTTGCTCTCATCACAAATGAGATTGCTGACTTAGGAAGTGAAGAGATGACCGATAAATTCGTCATCAAGAAGATCCTAAGAGCCTTGGATGGAAAATATGATACCGTGTGCACATTGATCCAAATGATGCCTAATTACAAACATCTCAAGCCAACGGAAGTCATTGGAAGAATTGTTGCTCATGACATGTCACTCAAGGATAAGGAAGAGCTCCATAACAAGTCAAGCGGTGCTTGCAAAGCCTCATGTGAAGCTCCCACATCATCAAGTGAGAAACAAACCTTCAATGAAGAATTGAGCCTAATGGTGAAGAATTTGAACAATTCTACAAAAGTGGAAGCAAGGAAAGAAGTTCCAAGTCAAGGTCCTACAATGACCAAAGATCTTCTAGTAGTGAGCGTAATTGCTACAGTTGTGGAAGACCCAAACACTATTCCAATGAGTTTACGGCTCCCTACAAAAGAAGAGAAGATTCTCCCAAAAGAAGGAGTAGAAGGGAAGAATCACCATCAAGAGAAAGAAGGAGTAGAGATGATCGTCATGAACGAAGACCCTCTCGGAGAAGCAAGGATTCGGAAAGGAAGGATAAGTCATCAAGAAGCTAGACAAAAAGAAGACATCAAGATCATGTTGGTGAATGGGTATCTGGCTCCGACTCCGACAATCACTCCGAAAGAAGTTATCACTCCGACTCCGAATATACTCAAGATGAATGTGTTGCCAGACTAGCACTTGTGACAACCAACTCCTACGACATATTTGAATCACCAAATGAAGGAATTGGGAGATGCTTCATGGCTAAAGGTCCAAAGGTAACACACCCCGAGTATGTTGATTTCAATAGTGATGAAGATGATTTGCTAGGAGATGATGATTTACTTGTTGACAACTCTAGTTAAGAGAACTATGATGAATTTGCTATTAATCATGCTAATCAAGATAAAATGAATGATGATGATAAGAAGGTGATTGAGCGGCTAACTAAAGAACTAAACAATCTTATGTTAGCTCATGAAACTACCTTGGAAGATCATCGAGAACTTTTAAAGACTCATGAGAAGTACGCTTAGAAACGCTCAACCTTGAGCAAGAGCATGAGTATTTAAAGGCGATCAATGATGATCTTCGCAAGAAAAGTTCTTCTTACATTGCCAAGCGTTTACTCTTGTCTAATTACATGCCACAAGTTAAATCTAACAACAAGAACAAGAAAGATTCTTCATCTAGTAGTAACAACAAGCATGCTAAATCCAATGATGTTGCTTCTAGTAGTTCTCTTGATTCCACTAATGATTCTCTTAGCCAAGTTACACTTGAGCAAGAAAATAGCTTGTTGAAGGGAATTATAGAGAAAGGTGTTTACAAGAGCCTTGCCGGAAGTAAGCAATTTGAGGAAATTGTACGCAAGCAAGGAAGACACCGGAAGAATCAAGGTGTTGGTTTTGAAAGAAAGTTCAATTCCAATGGAGTTGATTGGGAAGAAGATCTATACCCCAAGACGAAGTTTGTTCCTCAACAAGAGAAGTATGATCCTACTTCTTTCAAAGGAACACAAGCTCAAAATGATCTTCCACCACAAGACCACAAGCAAAAAGGCAAGGACAAGCTTCAAGAGGAAATTGATGCATTTGAAGAAGCATCTAAGGCCTTAGTCAAGTGGGTTCCCAAAACTACATCAAGTTGTACTTCATCAAGTACTACTACAACTCCAAGGATTCCCATCAAGATGGTGTGGATCTCGAAGAAGAAGAACTAGAGAGTTCTTGAGGGTGACTCCGCCAACATACTTCACTCTCGTCATTTTGGCAAGGACAAGTGCAAACAACTTTCATATCTTTCACTAGTTCAAGGAGTCACAAACCCTCTTGTTGGTAAGACAAGGGAAAAGGTAACCTAATGCTTTCATGGACAACATCTTGTGTATACATCACTCTATGTCTATGGATATCCTTGCTTGTTCCTTGTGGGACTAACCCGTGTAGGTATTGAAAGTGCAACTCATTCCAATGGATTGCTCCGATTGATCTACATCAACTTTGAGCATCCACATCTTCAACACCTACATGAAGTCATCATCGACAAAACCCAAGGTTAGTTCATCCCTCTTAGGGGGGATATCACATCTAGGGGGAGCTTTACTCTAAAATTGAGCTAAAGCAACTCTAATGGTGTGAGCACAACAATGCTTTATGAAAAAGTGGTAACCCCACTTGTGCTTAAACGATGCGTATGACCTATGATCAAATGTTCTCATTTGACTCCTAAGTCAATATACTCATATATAGATGACCTAGTCATCGCCAATTGCTTGATAGATGCTAGAGTGTTTGTGCATGCTTTGTCACATATTTCATTTGCCATTTTAATTGTGTGAGCATGTTGAATGCATATTTTTTATCATTCGAGGACATCCATTTGTTGCTTTGATTGTTTGGCTTTTTCTCTTTTGCCAAATGGATGGACAAGAATGCCTAAGAACTCCCTCTAGCTATCTATGCTTTTCTCGTCTCAAACTCTATTCATGCTAGATCACAAAGTTTGATCAAGTCAGATTCGAACCACTCTGTGTGAGGAGCACTCGGAGTCCCCGATTCATCATAGACTTAAACTTCCAAAACCTCTTTGTGCATCTCGGTCTGACCGATTCATCCTTTTCGGTCCTACCGAGATCACTAAGTTGATCTAGGTTTTCAATCTCGGTGCAACTGATTAGAACCTTTAAGTCACACCGAGTTGCAGTAACTGCCTGCAGTTTTGCATCTCGGTGCCACCGATTTGTTCCACTCGGTCACATTGACAGGGTCAGGTTATATATACCGACGGGTCAAATTTTGGAAATTTTTCCGAAACCCTTCACCCGCGCGTAACCTGCTCTGCCTTCGCGGGTCTCCGGATCGTCTTCTCGCCTCCAGCGATCTCCCGCCGCTGGTCTCCGCCACCGTCAACGGCAATCTGCCCCGCCGTTGCTGCTGTAGCGAACACTCGCCAGTCTAGGGTAAGTGTTCGACCCCTTGTGCTGTCTTTTTCACTCCGATTACTAGCACAAGGACAATGCCATGTTTCTTGCCATGATTGAGATTGATCCATCCAGCAAAAACTTCCTTAGGTCTAGATTGATTCGAAAATTTTAGGGTTAGCTCTCCGCAGAACACATCTCAGACCGACCGAACTGTATAAATCGGTCTCACCGTTTCAGCCTTGGCCATTGCACATGCGCTTTTCGGTCTGACCGAAACGTGCAAATCGGTGTGACCGAGTTCAGGATTCTGTGAAACCCTAGCAATCTCGGTGCCACCGAACAGTGCCTCGGCCCTACCGAGTTCACTAGTTTAGGTTCAAGGTGTTGCTTCGGTATCACCGAGTTTGTCAATTCGGTAGCTCCGAGATCACTTCTGTAGAGAACTAAAACTAAGTTTTTTGACTCAATTGCTTTGCAAAACTCATGTACTTTGTGATGCTCATCTTCTCTACCTCATCTATAATCTATTCACAGGGGTCTGCTGACAGTTTGCCTGCAAGATGTCTCACCAAAGTGACAGCCAGAACAAGTCTGAACAGCAGGTGCACATGAGTGAGGGTTCTGATCCCTCAAGCAACTATGATGAGGGCAGCAGGAGCACACCTAGTAACTTGCCAAAGGCAGCTACCAGGACAAGGAAGAAGAAAAATTCTGATTCAGAGGATGAAGATTATGTGGCTGTAGAGGATGAAGCCACTTCAAGGAAAAAGGTGCTGAAAAAGGAGTATGGCACAGCTGCTGCAAGTAAGCCAGGAATGAAAACAAAGGCTCCAGCAAGAAGAGTTCCAATGTCAAAGCCAAGGAAAGTTGCCACAGGTGAAACCATGAAGTTCACCATTGAATCTGAAGAAGAAGCAGCTGGTGAGGATAAGAAGAAGAAAAGGGCAAGAACCACTAATGCCAAAGTTCTTGGCAAGCCCTCAATGAGGATTGATTCTGAAGAAGAAGAAGAACAAGAGGATGCTGCACCAGCACCCAAAGCTCAGAAGCTCATGGGAGATGCAACCAGATCAGGGGCTGCTCCATCTAAGCCCAAAGCTACTCCTAAGGCTGCTGCTCTAGCTCCAAAGCCTAAACCCAAGAGAAGCATGATACATCTCCAACGTATCTATAACTTATGAAGTATTCATGCTATTATATTATCTATCTTGGATGTTTAATGGGCTTTTATATGTTGTTTTATATGATTTTTGGGACTAACCTATTAACCTAGAGCCCAGTGCCAGTTTCTGTTTTGTCCTTGTTTTTGAGTTTTGTAGAAAAGGAATACCAAACGGAGTCCAATTGACGTGCCAGAAGAGTCCCGAGCTGCCCATGAGGGTGGGTGGCGCGCCCACCCCCTGGGCGCGTGGGCCTGCCTCGTGGACAGCTCGGGCACCTCCTTGACGTGAGACCGACGCCAAAAATTCCTATAAATACAGAAATTTCGGAAAATTAACCTAGATCGGGAGTTCCGCCGCCGCAAGCCTCTGTAGCCACGAGAAATCAATCTAGGCCCTCCCCGGCACCCTGCCGGAGGGGGCCATCATCACCGGTGGCCATGGAGGAGTATCCCGGAGAGGCCATCATCGCCATGAAGGCCAAGGATCAGAGGGAGAACCTTTCCCCATCTAGGGGGGAGGCCATGGAGGAGGAAGCACAAGGGGGAGAACCTCTCCCCCTCTCTTCCGGTGGCGCCGGAGTGCCATCGGGAGGGGAATCATCGCTGCGGTGATCGTCTTCATCAACATCACCATCCTCATCTCTTTTACGCGGTCCACTCTCCTGCACCCCACTGTAATCCCTACTTGAACATGGCGCTTTATGCCACATATTATGATCCAATGATGTGTTGCCATCCTATGATGTTTTGAGTAGATATCTTTTGTCTTTGGGTTGATTGATGATCTAGATTGGTATGAGTTGTATGTTTTACTTTGGTGCTGTCCTATGGTGCCCTCCGTGTCGCGCAAGCGTGAGGGATCCCCGCTGTAGGGTGTTGCAATACGTTTATGATTCGCTTATAGTGGGTTGCGTGAGTGACCGGAACACAAACCCGAGTAAGGGGGTTGTTGCGTATGGGAATAAAGAGGACTTGATGCTTTAATGCTATGGTTGGGTTTTACCTTAATGATCTTTAGTAGTTGCGGATGCTTGCTAGAGTTCCAATCATAAGTGCATATGATCCAAGTAGAGAAAGTATGTTAGCTTATGCCTCTCCCTCACATGAAACTGCAATAGTGATTACCGGTCTTGTTAACGATTGCCTAGGACAATTTCGCACACCGATCCACCATTATTCCACACTCGCTATTTATAATATTTAGTAGTATATTCTAACTTTATGATAACAGCAACTACTTTTATATTTTAGCTCTCCGATACCATGCAAACTTATCCTCTTCATACCCACAACGTAGTTTTATTTCTCGTTTCTAGTTGGAAGCAAACGTTCGGTGCACGTAGAGTCGTATCAGTGGCAGATAGGGCTTGAGAGAATATTGATCTTACCTTTAGCTCCTTGTGGGTTCGACACTCCATACTTATCACTTCCACCTTTGGAAATTGCTACGATGATTCCCTACACTTGAGGATTATCAAGCTCTTTTTGGCGCCGTTGCCTGGGAGCAATAGCGTGGGGTTGGTATTCTCGTGTGTGCTTGTTTGCTTTCTTCACTAAGTTGATTTTGTTTTTACTTTTTGTTTCTGTTTAGTTGTGGGTGAAACATACAAAAAATTTAAAAAGAATGAAAATACAAAAAAAAATATTACTTGCCTCTCATGCCTAAAAAGTTTTTCAAAAAGAGAAGTGATTGGAAAGTTATGCATTGAAGAAGTGAGGGTCGACCTTGAGCACTTGCGTTCATGCTCACGGAAAAAATGTAGAATTTTTCATGGAAGTTTCTCTGTAAATAATTATTCCCTTGTATATATCCATTGGATTATAAAAATAATGTGCCAAGCTTTGGTTTTAGGATGATTAGATTGCTTGTTTACTATGTGCAGAACAAAAACAGAAACTTTGGCTGTAGTGCATGAATTTATATTTTTTACTGGATAGTCAAATGAGTCTGAAACGTTTTGCACATTACTTCTGTACAAATTTTTCAAATTTTAAAATTTATTTAATAATTTTAGGAGTTACAGAAGTTTACCAAACTTCCAGATTACTACAGACTGTTCTGTTTTTAACAGATTCTGTTTTGTGTGTGTTGTTTGCTTATTTCGATGAGTCTATGGCTAGTATCGGGGGGTATGAACCATAGAGAAGTTGGAATACAGTAGTTTTAACACCAATATGAATAAAGAATGAGTTCATTACAGTACCTAAAGGTAGTGATTTGCTTTATTACACTAACGGATCTCACAAGTTTTTGTTAAAGTTTTGTGTGGATGAAGTGTCCGAACGTCGCGGAGCTATCAATATGAGAAGAATAAAGAGAGGCAAGAGTTCAAGCTTGGGGATGCCCAAGGCACCCCAAGTAAATATTTCAAAGGATACTCAACCATCTAAGCTTGGGGATGCCCCGGTTGGCATCCCATCTTTCTTCTTTAACAAATATCGGTATACCTTGGTTTTTGCTTTGTTCACATGATTTGTGTCTTTTGTGCTTTTGTTTTTCCTTTAAGAACCATGCTAGCATGAGATAGCCCTTCATTGATTTATAGAGTACTTCATGTGCTTCACTTAAATCTTTTAAGTATGATCTTATAGAATTGCTCTTTGTGCTTCACTTAAATCTTTTGAGTATGGTTTTATAGAATGCTTCATGTGCTTCACTTATACATTTTGAGCTTGGATATTGGTTAGTCTATATTAATTGTAGAATGCTCCATGAACTTCACTTAAATCTTTTGGGGTATGAATAATAATATAATTTAAAGTGGGTTTGGAAGAGTGTAAACTTTAGGAATTAGTGATCCCACTATTTTGGAGGGTGTTGAATCTTAGTGTGATATTTATGAAAGTGGATTTGGAAGAGTGTCAACTTTAGCTAGTAATTATTCCACTATTTCTAAAGAGGTTCCAATTGAGTATCAGAACAAAGTTGCTATCCATGATGCTACTGAAAATTATTATGAGGGAGGAATACATGCTTGTAGGGGTTGCAATAATATCAAGTTTCCTCTCTATGTGCTTAAAGTTTTGAAGTTATACTTGTTTTGCCTTCCTATGCTAGTTGATTCTTGTTCCCATAAATCATATGATCATAAAATCCCTAGGCATAGGAAGTGGGTTAGATTTAAATATGCTAGTCATATTCTTCATGACGCTCTCTTTATGTTTCAATTCCTACCTTTTATGTGAGCATCATTGAGATCATCATGCCTAGCTAAAAGGCATTAAAGAAAAGCGCTTGTTGGGAGACAACCCAATATTTACCCTTACTGTCTTTGTGTGTCTACATGATTAATCTAGTCTAGTAATCATGTTTTATAGCTTTTGTTTCAATAAAGTGCCAAGTAAGACCTTTGGGAAGACTTGGGTGAAAGTTAATGTGATCTTGCTGTAAAAAACAGAAACTTTGCGCTCACGAGATTAGCTGTCATTTTTTTTACAGAAGAGTGATTTTGAGTTGATTATTTTTGCCGAAGATTAATAGACAAATTCCTCACGTCCACAAATTTATTTCATAATTTTTGGAGTAGCAGAAGTATGGTTCATGTTCAGATCATTACAGGCTGTTCTGTTTCTGACAGATTCTGTTTTCATTGCATAGTTTGCTTGTTTTCTAGTTTCTATGACTTATATTCCCAATATAAATTGTAGAAATGATATGGTACAGTAGGAATTGTGTGACAAAAATTATGAACCTTGTCTTTGACAGTACCAAAGTGAATGGTTTGCTTTTTATCATACTAACCTATCTCACAAAGTTTCGTTAAGTTTTGTGTGATTGAAGTTTTCAAGCTTTGGGTGAGATATCCATATGAGGAGAATAAGGAGTGGAAACACCCTAAGCTTGGGGATTCCCAAGGCAGCCCAAGGTAATATTCAAGGAAGACTCAAGCGCCTAAGCTTGGGGATGCCCCGGAAGGCATCCCCTCTTTCGTCTTCAAAACTATCGGTATACCTTACTCGGAGCTATATTTTTATTCGTCGCATGATATGTGTTTTGCTTGGAGCGTATTCTCAATTTTGCTTGCTGTTTGAATGAAATCATTGGATCTGAATTATTGAATGAAAAAGAATCCTCCCATGGCTAGTTAATTATTTGACTACTCAGTGTTCTCAACTCATATCTTTTGGAGTAGTTTGTCATTTTCTCATGTGCTTCACGTATATCCTTTGAGTAAATGGTTGAATAAATTGAATGTCATAAATCTGAATTTATATATGTTTCATATGCTTATAACATAGGGAGTAATGACTTCACACATAATGAGTATAGGTAGTAAACTTATTGAAAGTTAGCAAACGTAGAATTGGTCACTTGAACAATTCATGAAAGAATATTGAAGGAAGAGGAATTTCACATATAAATATACTATCTTGGACATCTTTTGTAATTGTGAGCACTCATTAAAATATGACATGCTAAAAGGTTGATATTGGACAAGGAAGACAACGTAATGGGTTATGTTTTGTTATATCTGAAATAAAGTATATTGTCATGGATCGCCCAACACGTTGAGCTTGACTTTCCCCCTTATGCTAGCCAAATTCTTTGTACTAAGTAGAGATACTACTTGTGCTTCCAAATACCCTTAAACCCGGTTTTGCCATGAGAGTCCACCATACCTACCTATGGATTGAGTAAGATCCTTCAAGTAAGTTGTCATCGGTGCAAGCAATAAAAATTGCTCTCTAAATATGTATGATTGATTAGTGTGGAGGAAATAAGCTTTATACGATCTTGTGATGTGGAAGAAATAAAAGCGATGGACTGCATAATAAAGGTCCATATCACAAGTGGCAATATAAAGTGACGTTCTTTCGCATTAAGATTTTGTGCATCCAACCCTGAAAGCGCATGGCAACCTCTGCTTCCCTCTGCGAAGGGCCTATCTTTTATTTTTTATCTCTTACCCATATGCAAGAGTCATGGTGATTTTTCACCTTTCCTTTTTACATTTTATCCTTTGGCAAGCACATTGTGTTGGAAAGATTCTGGTATATATATCCAATTAGATGTAAGGCATCATGAACTATTATTGTTGACAATACCCTTGAGGTAAAAGGTTGGGAGGCGAATCTATAAGCCCCTATCTTTCTCTGTGTCTGATTAAAACTTTGAACCCATAAATATCGCTTGAGTGTTAGCAATTGCGAAAGACTAAATGATAGTTGAGTATGTGGAGTTTGTTAAATCAAAGCTCTGACATAGACTCTTCCTAAAAATAAGATGAAATGTAATTGTTTGATGACTGATAACACGGTTTGTTAGTTTTCAAGAAAGTTTATGATCTATACTTTAATAGGTGAATAGCTTGTTACTTGATCATGAAAAGTCTTATGAGTTGAGCTACTGTTATGACATATAATGATGCTAGAAAAAGTGATTGGAATTATCATTGATCAAACTTATGCACTTGCTAGCATTCACACTTCATAAATTATTTCTTTTATCATTTACCTACTCGAGGACGAGCAGGAATTAAGCTTGGGGATGGTGATACGTCTCCAACGTATCTATAATTTATGAAGTATTCATGCTGTTATATTATCTATCTTGGATGTTTAATGGGCTTTTATATGTTGTTTTATATGATTTTTGGGACTAATCTATTAACCTAGAGCCTAGTGCCAGTTTCTGTTTTCTCCTTGTTTTTGAGTTTTGTAGAAAAGGAATACCAAACGGAGTCCAATTGACGTGCCAATTTTTGATGATTTTTTATGGACTAAAAGAAGACCACGGAGCATCAAAGTTGGGCCAGAAGAGTCCCGAGCTGCCCACGAGGGTGGGGGGCGCGCCCACCCCCTGGGCGCGTGGGCCTGCCTCGTGGACAGCTCGGGCACCTCCTTGACATGAGACCGACGCCAAAAATTCCTATAAATACAGAAACTTCAGAAAATTAACCTAGATCGGGAGTTCCGCCGCCGCAAGCCTCTGTAGCCACAAGAAAGCAATCTAGGTCGTCTCCGGCACCCTGCCAGAGGGGGCCATCATCACCGGTGGCCATGCAGGAGTATCCCGGAGAGGCCATCATCGCCATGAAGGCCAAGGATCAGAGGGAGAACCTTTCCCCATGTAAGGGAGAGGCCATGGAGGAGGAAGCACAAGGTGGAGAACCTCTCCTCCTCTCTTCCGGTGGTGCCGGAGTGCCATCGGGAGGGGAATCATCGTCGCGGTGATCGTCTTCATCAACATCACCATCATCATCATCATCACCATCCTCATCTCTTTTACGCGGTCCACTCTCCCGCACCCCGCTGTAATCCCTACTTGAACATGGTGCTTTATGCCACATATTATGATCCAATGATGTGTTGCCATCCTATGATGTTTTGAGTAGACATCTTTTGTCTTTGGGTTGATTGATCATCTAGATTGGTATGAGTTGTATGTTTTACTTTGGTGCTGTCCTATGGTGCCCTCCGTGTCACGCAAGCGTGAGGGATCCCCGCTATAGGGTGTTGCAATACGTTTATGATTCGCTTATAGTGGGTTGCGTGAGTGATTGAAACACAAACCCGAGTAAGGGGGTTGTTGCGTATGGGAATAAAGAGGACTTGATGCTTTAATGCTATGGTTGGGTTTTACCTTAATGATCTTTAGTAGTTGCGGATGCTTGCTAGAGTTCCAATCATAAGTGCATATGATCCAAGTAGAGAAAGTATGTTAGCTTATGCCTCTCCCTCATATGAAACTGCAATAGTGATTACCGGTCTTGTTAACGATTGCCTAGGACAATTTCGCACACCGATCCACCATTATTCCACCCTCACTATTTATAATATTTAGTAGTATATTCTAACTTTATGATAACAACAGCTACTTTTATATTTTAGCTCTCCAATACCATGCAAAGTTATCCTCTTCATACCCACAACGTAGTTTTATTTCTCGTTTCTAGTTGGAAGCAAACGTTCGGTGCACGTAGAGTCGTATCAGTGGCAGATAGGGCTTCAGAGACTATTGATCTTACCTTTAGCTCCTTGTGGGTTCGACACTCCATACTTATCACTTCCACCTTTGGAAATTGCTATGATGATTCCCTACACTTTGGGATTATCAAAGCACTAGAAACATTCCTGCTGAGGAGAAAAACAATGCCCAGTGCCTGAGGCTGCTGAAGAAGAGGAAGATGCCTCACTTGTTTTGAGAAAGCTCAAGCCCAAGATCCCTGACCACAATGATGCACATCCAGTTGCAGAAAACATGAAGATCAGGAAGGATGCAGGACTGAGGTTATGAAGATAGTCTGATCCATATGCTGTCAGGAGAAGAACTGCTGTTGACTACAGGTTTCACACTAAGGAACAACAAGACTTTTATGAGACAGTTTTGCTTGACAATAAGCCCATTGTGTGTGACATGAGATGGGTTGACTGGGAGTACATCAAGAAGAATGAAGATCACTATCCTGGAGTATATGACAGCTTCAAAGCATGTGGATTTGATTCATTTGTTGCCCAGAAGCTCACCAAGTGGAATGATGAGCTGATCATGCAGTTTTACTCCACTGCCCACTTCTACCCAGATGGGAAGATAGTTTGGATGTCTGAAGGTACAAGGTACTAATCCACTAGTGAAGAATGGGCTCAGTTGATTAATGCTCCGGAAAAAATGAGGATGACTTGGATGTTTATGCTGAGAAGAAGAAAGACCACAACACTATGGCACACATGTACAGAGAGATCCCAGATGATGCTCTGGAAACTCATAAGTTTGGATCTATCCACTTTTTGTTGTCTGGTCTACCTACCATAAATTGGATCCTAAGGCACACTTTGCTACCCAAGTCAGGTGATCACAAGATGATCAGAGGACATGCTATCAACTTGCTACATTTGTTTGATGTGCCTCAAAAGTTCAAAGTCATGAGTCTGATTGTGGAAACAATCAAAAGGACAGCAGCTGATCAGAAGAGAAGTTGTGGGTATGCCCAACACATTCAGGAGCTCATCAACTCAAAGATGGGCACATGCACATATCTGTTGGATAAGGAGCATCTGGCCTTGTATCCTGAGTTTGAAGACAACACTGTAGTCATGACTGAGAATGAACCATCATCAGCTCAAGCACATGAGAAGAGAGAGAAGGCAAGGGCAAAGAAAGCTGCAAAGATGCCAATTGTTGAAGAGGCATCTCAGGTTTTCCTGAAGAGCAAGCATGATCAGTTAGCATATCTGATCCAATCCACCTTGAGGATTGAGAAGGGCTTGGCCACCCTGACTCAAAACCAGGAGAGCTTGCAGAGGATTATAGAAACCAAATTCTATGATCTTGATCTCAAGGTAACTGAGATCCAAACGGCAGTTGAGCAGCTACAGGAGGAAGCAGAGGAGAAGAAGGGCAAGTCTACTACAGATGCTTTTGCTAGAGTGCCCAGGGGACAGAGAACTGCTGCAGTGCCAGTCACTGATACTCGAGCTACAACATCAGCTCCAGCAGCTACAGCTCCCGTGCCACCTCCAGCAGCCACTCCACCAGTTCCAGCTACATCAACAGAAGCTTTTGTCCTTGGAGTCATCTCTACACCACCTACCGAAGATCAAGCCTGAGAGTCGTTTAGCACTATGCATTTTTGAACTTTTTGGTAACTTGTTGCCAAAGGGGGAGAAAAATGTATAGATCATAGGCTTCGAGAGAGAGTGTTGCTTTTTATCTCTCTTGCTATTTTGGTTAAAACTTTATTGTGTGCTTGTGTGAGATACTTTATGTCCTGATGAGATACTTGTTTGATCATGTGTTTGATCATATGCTACCCTTAATGCTTGTTGGATGATATTATATCTTATATCCCTATACGATCATTCACTTGCTTGGTGATGAGTGCATGCTTTTAAGTTCTATCATTTTGAGCACTCCACCAAGATGTATGTAGCATGGAAGAGTAACCCATGATCCTAATCGATTGTGCATTTGCATTCAAAATCAAATTTTAAATAATGCACAAATTTAGAGGGAGCTCTTGCTTATCACATACTTCTCAAAGCGACGATGTTTTTCAACCTTATTATCTTTTGTCGAAGGTTTGATCTATATGTTGTCATCAATTACCAAAAAGGGGGAGATTGAAAGTGCAACTATCCCTGGGTGGTTTTGGTAATTCCTAACAACATATAGCTCATTGAGCTAATGCTATTTCAAGATAAATATTTTAGGAAAGCTCAATGATTGGCATGGCATGGATGAGAAAAGTGGACCCCTCAAAATGCTAAGGACAAAAGGTTGGCTCAAGCTCAAAGCACAAGACTCTACTTTTTTCATTTTAAGTGATCCAAGATCACATTGAGTCCATAGGAAAAGCCAATACTATCAAGAGGGGGTGAGGAGTTTCTTGCTCAAAGTGCTTAGTGATATGCTCTGAAAACCCTCAACTACTTTCTCACATCCACATATGTCCCAAACCAAAAGTCAAACTCGGCCCAACCGAAACTGTCTATCCAGCGCCACCGAGTTCAATTGACATAGCCACTACCAGAAACCCTAGTATTTTCGGTCTCACCGATAGAGATCTCAGTCTCAGCGAGAAGGGATTGTAATCTCTCTGTTTCCCTTCGTAACGTTTCGGTCAAACCGAGATGAGCGATTGGTACGACCGAGATTGCAATGCAAACTCTCTGTTTCCCTTTCGTAATGTTTCGGTCTAACCGAGATGAGCGAATCGGTCCCACCGAGTTTGCCTGACCAACTCTCTGTTTGCCTATTACCAAAATCGGTCTCACCGAGTTTGTGTAATCGGTCTCACCAAGATTACGTTATGCCTAACCCTAACGAAATCGGTCTCACCGAGTTGACGTGTCGGTCCCACTGAAAACCCTAACGGTCACATTATGAACTAAATCGGTCTGACCTAGTTTAACGATTCGGTCCCGCCGAGTTTAGTAAATTGTGTGTAACGGTTAGATTTTGTGTGGAGGCTATATATACCCCTCCACCCACTCTTCATTCATGGAGAGAGCCATCAGAACATGCCTACACTTCCAACATACATTTTCTGAGAGAGAACCACCTACACTTGTGTTGAGGTCAAGATATTCCATTCCAACCACATAAATCTTGATCTCTAGCCTTCCCCAAGTTGCTTTCCACTCAAATCTTCTTTCCACCAAATCCAAATCCTGTGAGAGAGTTGAGTGTTGGGGAGACTATCATTTGAAGCACAAGAGCAAGGAGTTCATCATCAACACACCATTTGTTACTTCTTGGAGAGTGGTGTCTCCTAGATTGGCTAGGTGTCACTTGGGAGCCTCCGTCAAGATTGTGGTGTTGAACCAAGGAGTTTGTAAGGGCAAGGAGATCGCCTACTTCGTGAAGATCTACCCTAGTGAGGCAAGTCCTTCGTGGGCGACGGCCATGGTGGGATAGACAAGGTTGCTTCTTCATGGACCCTTCGTGGGTGGAGCCTTCCGTGGACTCGCGCAAATGTTACCCTTCGTGGGTTGAAGTCTCCATCAACATGGATGTACGATAGCACCACCTATCGGAACCACGGATAAAAAATCTCCGTGTCATCATTGCGTTTGCTCCCTCAAACTCCTCCCTTTACCTTCATATGCAATTGTTTTACATTCCGCTGCTATACTCTTAGAATTGCATGTGTAGGTTGGTTGCTTGACTTGTGCAAAGTTGCTAAAATCTGCCAAGAACTAAAATTGGGAAAAGGCTTGATTTTTAATTGGCCAAGTAGTCTAATCACCCCCCTCTAGACATACTTTCGATCCTACAAGACCCTTGCCGGGGACGCCCACAAGACCCCGGCAAGACCCTTGCCGGGACCCCGGCAGGACCCTTGTCGAGGGCATCTGCAGGGCCGCAGCCAGGCCCACACCTACCAAGGCTCCGCTGCCCCGAGGCCGTTCTAACGCGGCAACCAGCCCGCCAACTAGACGAGCGCCTGTGTTGCAGCATGCTGCTTCTAGGCCAACCAGTCAAGCCACCGCACCAGCACAGCAACCAGCCAGCCAGCATGGCACTACATGCCTCGTCAGCTTGGATGCGCGTCGAAGCAAGGCGAGGCGGCAACGGACGGGACGGGCTTTGTTGCTGGCCCCGATAAAGCAAGAGGACACATAGGCGGTGCATTAAATGTGTTTGTCCTACGATGCCAGGCGATAGACTTGTACACTGTATATACTTTCCACCTCGTGTGTGCCATTGTGGCGACCCTTTTGAGATATAAAAGGAGGCCCGAGGCGTACTGTGGAAGGATTCGGACTTTTGGAACTATGCGCGCATAGTAGCTAGTCCAAGAACACAAGAACACCAAATAACACAGACAAGCAAGACTAGGGTATTACGCATCATTTGCGGCCTGAACCTGGGTAAAAATCCCCTCGCGTTGATCACTAGACCTGCTCTTTGCGCTGCTCTTCACCCCCGCCAACCGTAGTAGGGATCCTCGGGAATCCCATAGGTGTCGTTTTCCCCGACATCTTTGGCGCACCAGGTATGGGGCGCGAGGTTGTAGAAATCTGGTCTAGAAGTTAGCGCATCAACTTCTTTATCGCCATGGCTCCCAAGAAGAAGGGGATCACGGTGATCGGTTCGTCTGGAGCCGAACCGCCCGTACCAGCGCGGGCGGGTAGCCGTGGGTGGCAGCGGAGGCGTAGCCCGCGAGCCTCCATGACACCCTAGCGATCGGAGCCAGGCGAGCGGCGTTGTTCGAGCCCAAGACGACGAGTCGCACACCGCAGGGTCCTAGGGCGGGGCCGTGCTTCCCACGGGCGGCGCGGCAACCTCCAGGATGCCCCAGCCGGCGTCCGCACCATGGCCTTCCCAGGTCACGCGCGACGAGCAACGCCGCGACGCCGGTGCCCTCGGGCACCGCCGCGGGAAGAGCCCTTTGCGTCACTCGCGTGATGCACCGGACCAGCATGCGTGCCCAAACGATGGCGGAAACGGCGCGCGACCGCAAGACCGTGATAGAGCTTCTTCTGGCATGGTTAGAAGTCAGAGCGCGCCACGGTCCACGCAGCTTTCGCCGCCACCCACGCCAACAGAAGCGTTGGCGCGTGTGCAACTGCTCCCCGACTTTCCTCCTATCGCAGAGAAGCTCGACGAGTGGAGAGCCACCATTCGGAGCCTCGTCAGCTTCGCCAGTAAAGATGAACCGCGACTAGTGGGACCCTCGTGCCGGCGCTCTGTAGAGCCAGTGCACGCCGGTGGTGGGAGGACCGGAGGTGCTGCGACCACGATGCACCCTCCTCCCCCACGCTAGTAACAGCAGCCGCCGGCTCGTCGGGCGACGCCTATGATAACGTTTCCACCGCGCCGTCCGACCCGTGAGCCTGCTGCGACCAACGTCAAGTTCTTCGGGCGCGAGCCCAGGAAGACGCTCGGACCACTATCGAGCGGCGGCAGGAAGCATGCTATCAGTCAGATAGGCGTGCGGGGCCCACTATGGACCGCCCAGCGCCTGGGGGTTCCGGTGACCTACCTTACGAGGTGGGTTGCCCAGCCTTTACCCCTGAGCTGCGGTAGTTCCAGTGGCCCTCCCACCGCACGTTCAAGCCTGATGTTGGGGAAAAGTACAACGACAAGACTCACCCGTCGGAGTTCCTCAGCATCTACACCATCGTGATGCAAGCCGCCGGGGCTCGCAACGACAAGGTGCTCGCCAACTACTTTCCATTGGCACTTAAGCCCAACGTCATGTCATGGTTAATGCACCTGCCAGTGGATTCCATTTCTTCTTGGTCGGATCTGTGCCATGAGTTTGTTGGCGCCTTTACCAGGGGCCACCAAGCTCCTGGCCAGGCAAGTGATTTGCATGTCATCCCACAGAAGGACGGTGCACCCCTGCGCAAGTATATACAAAGGTTCAGCCGTGTGCAGTACAACATCCCAGATGCTCATCCCGCCACCGTCATCAGTGCATTTCATCAGAATGTGCACAACCGCAAGATAACCCTGCCAAGTTAGGGGGCTGATGACAAGCCCGAAGTATATACAAAGGCTGAAGTATATACAAAGGCTGACAACCCCGGCAAAGAAGTTGCCGGGTGCACCGCCTGCCGGGCCTTGGCGGCTGATGACAAGCCAGGGGGCTCCGACAAGCAGTACTGCAAGATCAATCACACCAAGGGCCATGACCTCCAGAATTGCCGGCAGGTTGAGGTACTTGCAGAGAAGCAGAAAGCTGAGTATGAGAGGCGCGATAAGGAGAAGGGCCAGGATGGTGTTGAGGCGTCTGGCAAGAAGCATGGCGGTCGAGGAGGCCGCCGCGACACAGATAATCAACAAGAGAGGCCCGCTCGGGGCCGCGACAAGAAGGAGGGAGACGATGATCATGATGAGGATGACGAGTCCGGTGAGCACGAGTTCCAGAAAGCTACGGAGGCCACGTGCGTCGATGGTGGCGCCTCGTTGCACACCTCTCACCACCGACTGAAGCAGTGGGCGCGTGAGATCACCGCGGCAGAGCCATCGTTCAATGCCCAGAAGCCACTGAAGTGGTCCAGCATGCCTATCATTTTAGACACAGAGGATAACCCTGATCGCACAACTGCGGTCGGGTGTTTGCTGTTGTTGGTTTCACCAACAATACGCAACCTCAAGGTGACAGAAGTGCTAGTTGATGGTGGGGCCGGTCTGAAGTTGATCTCGCCCGCTGTGATCGAGAGGCTGCAAATCCCCGATGGATATCTCGAGGAGACGGGCACGTTTCAAGGGGTCAACCCGGGGAGGAGTCAGCCGAAAGGTAAAATCATGTTGCCTGTTACATTTGGAGGCGAGCTGAACTATAGGACAGAGGAGATCGTTTTTTATGTCGCTAAGATCACCTTGCCCTACAATGGGTTCCTTGGCCGCCCAGCGCTGGCCAAGTTAATGGCGGCGTCACATTACGCCTATAACACGTTGAAGATGCACGGGCCACTAAGCATCATCACCGTCCCCTCCGACAAGAAAGACGCGCTCATCTGCGCCGACCAACTCTACCGAGAGGCAGTTGCAGCAACTGCCGCCAAGGAACTTGCTCCTGCCGCTGAAGCCTCGGGAGGGAAGAAGACTGGGAAGACCTCTGCCTCTGCCCGCAAGGCCCCTTCCAGTGAGACCTTTTCCGGCGAGACCTCCTGCACCCACTCCGGCAAGCGCGCCTCTTCGGAGTGCTGCGCTCCCGTCGAGGACGTGCCAGAGAGCTCCACCGGCAAGAGCAAGAAATCCAAGGCAGCACCACCAGAGACCAAGAAGGTGCCCGTCAAGGAGGACGGCATGGGCGGGGCTTTTACTATAAGCTCCACCCTTGACAACAAATAGGAAAGCACGCTCGTCGCCTTCCTGCGGGCAAATGTCGACATGTTTGCATGGCAAGCATCCGACATCCCCGGCGTTCCCAGGGAGGTGATTGAGCACCACCTTGCTGTCTGTCCCCATGCGCGGCCCATCAAGCAGAAGGTCAGGAAGCAAGCTTTGGAGCGACAAGAGTTCATCATCGAGGAGATCAGGAAGTTGGAGGCGGTAGGGTTGGTCAGAGGAGTGCTCCACCCCACGTGGTTGGCCAATCCAGTGGTAGTGTGTAAGGCAAATGGGAAATGGAGGCTGTGTATTGACTATATAGATATGAATACAGCATGTCCAAAGGATCCTTTCCCTTTTCCACGCATTGACCAGATTGTGGACACCACCGCCGGGTGCGACCTGCTGTCGTTCCTCGACGCCTACTCAGGATACCACCAGATCTTCATGATGAAGGAAGACGAAGAAAAGACTGCGTTCATCACCCCATGTGGTATGTACTGTTTTGTACGAATGCCTTTCGGGTTGAAAAGCGCTGTTTCGACGTTTGCCCGAGCAGTCCAAATTGGTTTTGAGCCCCATCTGCATAGAAATATGGAAGCTTATATGGATGATATAGTGGTCAAAACCAAGGACAAGGCCGCGCTCGTGCAGGATCTGGAGGAAACATTTGCAAACCTGCGCAAGATCAACCTCAAGCTCAACCCAGAGAAGTGCGTGTTCGGCGTCCCATCTGGCAAAGTTCTTGGGTTCTTTGTGTCTCAACGCGGAATCGAAGCAAATCCCAACAAGATCAAAGCAATTGAGCAGATTGAGGCGCCAAGATGGGTCAAAGATGTCCGTAGGCTCGCCGGCTGCATTGCTGCTCTGAGTAGGTTCACCTCCAAATCTGCTGAGCACGCCCTCCCCTTTTTCAAAGTTCTGAAAAAGGCAGGTCCAGTGAAATGGACTCTGGAGGCAGAGGCAGCGCTGCAAGATTTGAAGAGGTACCTCTCCTCCACACCAATACTAGTCGCGACCAAACCACAAGAGTCGTTGCTACTATACTTAGTGGCAACGAATCAAGTGGTCAGTGCTGCGCTGGTGGCACAGAGAGAACTTGAGGACGAAGCAACGGTAGTGGCGGAACCATCGGGCAGTCGTAGCTGCACCTGCGGCCATGCTTGGCGGGGCAGAGGAAGGAAAGGTATAAGACTGCCAAGGCAGCACTCAAGCCAGAGGCATCAAGAACGAAGGAGCAAGGTGGACTTTCCTCGGCACCACCCTTGCCGGGGCTGCCTACATAGCCCCAGCAAGGGCCTTGCCAGGGCGACTTGCCCAACACCAGCAAGGCCACCTCCCTCGAGCCTGAGAGTTCTTACACCATCGACAACCTCTGAACCAAGGCTCGGGGGTGCCTGCATGGTGGCATGCAGATCTTGGTGAAGACCAAAGGCCTGCAAGACTAGATAAGAACCAGAAGACGAAGACCCACGGCAAGACCCCTTGTCGGGAACGGCCGAAGACCCCCGGCAAAACCCTTGCCGGGGACGCCCACAAGACCCTTCAAGACCCTTGCCGGGGGCATCTGCAGGGCCGCAGCCAGGCCCACACCTACCAAGGCTCCGCTGCCCCGCGGCCGTTCCAACGCGGCAACCAGCCCGCCAACTAGATGAGCGCCTGCGTAGCAGCATGCGGCTTCTAGGCCAACCAGTCAAGCACCTGCATGGTGGCATGCAGATTCTTCGTGAAGACTCTGCCACCGCACCAGCACAGCAGCCAACCAGCCAGCATGGCACTGCATGCCTCATCAGCTTGGACGCGCGTGGAAGCAAGGCGAGGCGGCGACGGACAGGACGAGCTTTGTTGCCGGCCCCGATAAAGCAAGAGGACACATAGGCGGCGCATTAAATGCGTTTGTCCTACGATGCCAGGCGATAGACTTTTACACTGTATATACTTTCCACCTCCTGTGTGCCACTGTGGCGACCCCTTTGACATCTAAAAGGAAGCCCAATGCGTACTGTGGAAGCATTCGGACTTTTGGAACTATGCGCACATAGTAGCTAGTCCAAGAACACAAGAACACCAAATAACATAGACAAACAGGACTAGGGTATTACGCATCGTTTGCGGCCCGAACCTGGGTAAAAATCCCCTCGCAATGATCACTAGACCTACTCTTTCCGCAGCTCTTCACCCCCGCCAACCGTAGTAGGGATCCTCGGGGATCACATAGGTGTCGTTTTCCCTGACATACTCCCTTGGATACTGCCATTACCCTCTCCAATTCAAATGGCTGATAAACAACAAAAGTAATTGAATATACAGACATTGTATGATAGACAGGTGCAATGGATAGTGGGGAATAAAAGAGGGCATGAAATAATTCACATTTATGTTGTCTAACCAAACAGGATAGCATGACACAATTTCACATATATGATGGCTAACTAAACAGGATAGCATGACACAATTTCACATTATGATAGCTAACTAAAAAAGATGGAAAGACATAGTTCAAAATATGATGACTATGTAAACAGGATGACATGATATAACTATATAATGTGTTTATTAAATAGGTTGGCATGCCATAGTTCACATACATGCCGCCTATGGAAACATGATAGCATGATATAATTCACGGATAGAATGACATCATTCAAAATATGATGACTGTAAACACTAAACAAGATGAGATGATATAACTATATGATGTCTTTATTAAATGTGTTGCCATGCCATAATTCAGATAGATGTTGTGTATGTAAACATGATGGCATGATATAATTCAAATATATGATTTATATAGTAAGCAAGTAAGCAGATGGAAATCCATATATGATGTAAAAACTAAGCAATGCAAGACAACATGCATGACATGGGTAATATAACCCTGCCAAGTTTGAGCATAGACCTGGGGGGGGGGAATAGGACTGGTCATCAGTCTCTGAATCCTCCTCCGAGGAGCTCTCTATAACCAGCAAGATGTCTGCATCAACAGGTAGCATTGTCTGCTCTGAATACCTTGTTTTCACTCCAGATACTTCCATCACCGCTTCAATGGCTGATGCACAGGAAGAGTAGTTGAATATACAAACAATGTCGACAAATGGAACACGTAATACAAAAAAATGATAGCATGATATAATTCACATACATGATGATTAGCTAAACAGCATGGCATTGCATAATTCACATATATAATGCCTTTGCAACAAGATAGCATTGCATAATTCACATATATAATGTCTTGCAACAAGATGGCAATGCATAATTCACATATATGGTAATTAGATTCTAAACAGGTGGCATTCACACAAAGCATGTCTAAACTAATCAAATGACATAGCAATGCAAGACACCATACGCATGATATGAGCAACATAACCCTGCCAAGTTAGAGCATACACCTCAGGGGAAAATAGGACTGGTGATCTATCTCTGAATCCTCCTCTGAGGAGCTATCCGTAACCAGCGAGATATGCGCTTCGTCAGATAGCATAGTCTGCTCTGAAGACCTTGTTTTCACTCCAGAATTTTCCATCACCGTGTCAAATGGCTGATGCACACGAAGAGTAGTTGAATGTACTAACATTGTTGACAAATGCAATACGTAAGAATGGCCTGATATAATTCACATATAAGATGAGTGGCTAAGCAGGATGGCATTGCAAAATTCACATATATGATGCCTGGCTAAACAAGATGGCATTGCATAATTCGCATAAACGATGAATAAAGTAAACAGATGGCATTCACACAAAGCATGTCTAAACTAAGCAGATGACATATTTGATGTATAAAGTAAGCAATGCAAGGCACCATATGCATGATATAACCAACATCAGCATGCCAAGTTAGAGCGAAGACCTCAGGGGGTAAATAGGAGCGGTCTTCTCCTTCTGAATCCCCCTCAGAACAGATATCTTCCTCTCGATTACAATCCAAAATGGGTGGAGGGAGGGCTGCCTTTGCACCTACCATGGAGCGACGTCTGCATGCAATTTTATTGCAACACAAGGCTCGTCTCTTTTGCTCTACATGTTCAGTTCCATTGTGTACAATAACTGACATGCATAGGAATAAAACATAGTGAGATTATGTAAGGACTGCATGCAGGAATCCAGAGTGATGGTAGCAACCTGTGGATAGACCCAAAACCAATGATAGCACGCAGATAATGGCTTCAGTTAAAAAATATAGATAATGGCTTCTTTACTGTTTGTTTCCCACCCAACATGAAACTCATAGTAGACACCAGAGATTAACCAGATAGTAGATAGATACTATTGATTGCGGCCCTGATATGTACCCCACAACCATTTTAAAACTCAAGTTTGACCATTAGTTTGGAGCTGACTCAGAGTCTAATTGGTGAACATGATGATAAAGTAGCATGTAATATTAAGTGATGCATAACGTAAGCAGACACAAATGAGAGCGACCTCTCTTGCGGACCTGTATAGTCCTCGAGGTCATCTGCTCGGTTGATGATGGTAATGCAGTTGTCATGGCTGTCGGCGGCGGGGAAGAAGATCTGAGGCGGCGAAAGACAGTCTGTGTTGGGGAACGTAGTAATTCCAAAAAAAATCCTACGAACAATCAGGATCATGGTGATGCATAGCAAAGAGAGGGGAGAGTGTTGTCCACGTACCCTCGTATACCGAAAGCGGAAGCGTTAGCACAACGCGGTTCATGTAGTCGTACGTGTTCATGATTCGACCGATCCAAGTACCGAACGTACGGCACCTCCGAGTTCAGCACAAGTTCAGCTCGATGACGTCCCACGAACTCCGATCCAGCAGAGCTTCACGGGAGAGTTCCGTCAGCATGACGGCGTGATGACGGTGATGATGTTGCTACCGACGCAGGGCTTCGCCTAAGCACCGCTACGATATGACCGAGGTGGAATATGGTGGAGGGGGGCACCGCACATAGCTGGAATAGATCAACAGATCAACTTGTGTGTTCTAGGGTGCCCCCTGCCCCCGTATATAAAGGAGCAAGGGGGAAGGCGGCCGGCCAGGAGGAGGGCGCGCCAAGGGGGGAGTCCTACTCCCACCGGGAGTAGGACTCCTCCTTTTCCTTGTTGGAGTAGGAGAGGGAAGGATGGGAGAGAGGAGGAGAAGGAAAAAGGGGGGCGCGCCCCCCCCCCCTCCTTGTCCAATTCGGACTAGAGGGGGAGGGGGGCGCGGCTGCCCTGGCCGCCCCTCCTCTTCTCCCACTAAGGCCCATGAGGCCCAATTAACTCCCCGGGGGGGGTTCCGGTAACCCCCCGGTACTCCGATTTTTCTCCGAAACCACTCCGAACACTTCCAGTGTCCGAATATAGTCGTCCAATATATCGATCTTTATGTCTCGGCCATTTCGAGACTCCTTGTCATGTCTGTGATCATATCTGGGACTCCGAACTACCTTCGGTACATCAAAACACAAAAGCTCAAAATACCAATCGTCATCAAACTTTAAGCGTGCGGACCCTACGGGTTCGAGAACTATGTAGACATGACCGAGACACATCTCCGGTTAATAACCAATAGCGGAACCTGGATGCTCATATTGGCTCCTACATATTCTGCGAAGATCTTTATCGGTCAAACCGCATCACAACATACGTTGTTCCCTTTGTCATCGGTATGTTACTTGCCCGAGATTCGATCGCCGGTATCTCAATACCTAGTTCAATCTCGTTACCGACAAGCCTCTTTACACGTTCCGTAATACATCATCTTGCAACTAACTCATTAGTTACAATGCTTGCAAGGCTTATAGTGATGTGCATTACCGAGAGGGCCCAGAGGTACGTCTCAGACAATCGGAGTGACAAATCCTAATCTCGAAATACGCCAACTCAACAAGTACCTTCGGAGACACCTGTAGAGCACCTTTATAATCACCCAGTTACGTTGTGACGTTTGGTAGCACACAAAGTGTTCCTCCGGTAAACGGGAGTTGCATAATCTCATAGTCATAGGAACATGTATAAGTCATGAAGAAAGCAATAGCAACATACTAAACGATCAAGTGCTAAGCTAATGGAATGGGTCAAGTCAATCACACCGTTCTCCTAATGATGCGATCCCGTTAATCAAATGACAACTCATGTCTATGGCTAGGAAACTCAACCATCTTCGATTAACGAGCTAGTCAAGTAGAAGCATACTAGTGACACTATGTTTGTCTATGTATTCACACATGTATTATGTTTCCGGTTAATACAATTCTAGCATGAATAATAAACATTTATCATGATATGAGGAAATAAATAATAACTTTATTGTTGCCTCTAGGGCATATTTCCTTCAGTCTCCCACTTGCACTAGAGTCAATAATCTAGATTACACAGTAATGATTCTAACACCCATGGTGTCATGGAATTGTCACGGCAGATGTCCTCGAGCTAGGACTTTGTCATGGAGCCATCGCAGCCAGGAAGCTTGAAGGGGTTAAAAGGGACAAGGAGCACGAGGGTTATACTGGTTCGGCCCCTTATGGTGAAGGTAAAAGCCTACGTCCAGTTGAGGTGGTATTGATTAGGGTTTCGATGACCAGGGAGCTTAACTGCTATGCCTCGCTCTCGACGAGATCTTTCTTGCCCTTAAACCGCCGCCGGGTCGTCCCTTTATATAGAGAGGTTGACGCCCAGCAGCTCTCAGAGTCCCGGCCGGTTTATAAGAGTGTCCGGCTCGGACTCTCAACTATTCTTGCCTTACACTACAAGTTCTACCATAATGACGGTTGTAACTACGGGCCTTAAGCCATCTCCGGGTCTTAAGACCATCTTTGGCCCACCGTCTTCAAGCTTGGCGCCGGGCCTCAGGTGATGACTATTATGAGTAACCCGGCCCCTCCCGGCGGGTGACTCTAAGGTTTATATCCTCAACATTAGGGCCCAGATTGATTTGAGCCGGCTCATGTCAATCTTCAATCCTTTCGACAGAAAATCTCCGGCTTACAATTGTGTGAAGGCTATAACCCGTCGTGACGTCACCTTCTGGATTCCGGGTAATCCGCCATGACGTCATCTTCCATTAAGTCCATTTTTTACTCCACCATATCCGCAACGGATCTTATCTTTACTGCCATCCCGAAAATCGAGGCGTTTTTATGGCGAGATAACCGCGCCGTGGCGTCCTCGTTTCTCGCGCCCACTTATGAGCCTCACCATTATAAATAGCCCGGCCCAATGAGCCTCCAGTCACTTCGCCACCTCCATCTTCTTCCCCTCGCCACCGTGCTGCGCTCGAGCTCCACCGCCGTGCCGCGGGTCTTCTTGCCTTCACCAACTCCGGCCGCTGCATCAACCTGACGTGACCAGATAAACTGCAGCGACCTCCGCATCTTTACAGCACCCGTAAGTCCTTGCTACCCCGTAGAACAGACCTGCATTAGGGTTCCTTCCTGTTCTTCCCGTGTTCATCGCTGTTCATCACGAGCCCTTGGTAGATTTTATTATTACCACCTTTTCTTGATCCTCAGACTACACAAAACTGCTGCGGTAGCTGTTTCACTTCCATTCCCAATGTACATAGATCCCCTTTTACTGCATAGAGGCTTCGTTCGAACCCACGAACTTCTTCTGCGTCTGTTTTAGGTCTAGAAACTTTCCTCTTTAGTCGACCATTTTGATCCAAATTAGTTACTGCGATGTGTGAATCACCATACTTAGTAAAAAACCGCATCTGCTGAGCTATGGCGGCTTACATTTCCGGCTCAAAGAAGCCACGCGCCGTAAAACTTTCCGGCTCAAAAGAAGCCACGCGCCGTAAAATTGTGCCGGCTCATTTATGATAAAGCTGTAGACAATTTGAATTACTCTCGCTACCTTCAGCGGCCTAGATAACCCGATGCATTTAGCCATATGTCATTAGGCCCCTTCATAAGCCGCCATTTTAAACATTGAACTATAAACTTCTTCCGGCTTATAATTGAACCGGACATTACTTTTATCATAGGCTTCCGACTTTCATCATGCCTCCCAAAGCTCCCAAAGCACCCATCACGTGCAACTGGATGAAGTCCAACGTCACTGATGAAACCTTAGAGGATTTTGTTAAGACGGGTTACCTGCCCAAGAAGGATGTCATGTCTTACCGCGCCCCTGACCCGTCAGAGGAGAAACCACAGCCAAGGGACAGGGAGGTGGTAATATTTGCGGATCATATGAGCCGGGGCTTCGCACCGCCCGGCTCAAAGTTCTTTAGAGATGTGCTGAATTTCTTTGATCTGCGGCCACAAGACATAGGACCCAATTCCGTGTCCAACATATGCAACTTCCAAGTATTCTGCGAAGTCTACCTTGGAGAGGAGCCAAGCCTTCTGCTCTTTAGAGAGCTATTCTATTTGAACCGCCAGAATGAGTGTGCCAACGGACCGAGCCTGGAACTTGGCGGAATCTCCATTCAACACCGGAGAGACTGCCTTTTTCCTTACGCCGAGCCACCAAGTCACCCAAAGGACTGGAACCAGACGTGGTTCTACTGCCAGGACACTTCGCCGGCTGACGAGAGCCCGCTGCCCAGCTTTCGTCCCTCGCGTCTGGAACCAACTCACCCTCTGTCCGACAAGCTATCTCAGGCAGAGCGCCAACCTCTGATCCCCACCATCAACAAAATCAAGGCTCTCCTGGGAAATGGCCTCAATGGCATTGATCTGGTCCGGGTCTGGATCTCGTGGCGGGTGATCCCCTTAAGCCGCCGCCCCGGCTTAATGTGTGATTACACGGGCCGGAAAGATGACCCCCTGCGACACAGCCGCAATGATCTTCCTGAAGACGTTGCTGAAGACATGACCAAGGCCCTCTTGAATGAGAGCTTGGCAGACCGCGGGAGGACCGGCTTAAGCCCCTTCTGCAAGACCAACCCGGCCCCAGCGGTAAGCCGCTGATCTGAACATCTTATCTTCTCCTTTAGATAGCTTTCATGTGAACCTTAAGAAATCGTCATTGTATTTTTCAGGCTGATGATAAATTCTGGAAGGTCAAGTATGACCATGAGGCGGCCAAGAAGGCCAGGAAGGCTAAGAAAGCCGCCAAGAGAGCCGCTGCCCGTAAAAAGGGAAGCAGGCCTACTGCTTCAGAGCTGCTTCAGCTAAGCGACAGCTCTGAGTCAGAGGTAACCCCTGAACCTGTAAGCTCTTGTTGTATTTCTTATTTATTTATGTCCACCTTATCAATACTGTCCATCAGCAGGATGACACCGGAGCAAGTAACCCGGTGATTGAAGAGGTAACGACACTTTCCTCCGACTCGGAGCCCTTGCCAAGGCTGAAAGTCCGAAGAGTAACCTGGAAAGTAAGATTTTCACATCCTTTAGCTTATCAAGACCCTCAATTTCTTTTGAAGCAATAGATTCATTAGAGCCGGCGACACACCCGGACCAACAAGGATGCTGACCTCTCCTCCGGTTTACCTGAGGCATCAAGGAAACGCCGAACCGAGGTTATCTCCAACTTATACCCTTTTCATCCTTTGGCGGGTGTTATACGTCAACCGCTCAATTCTTCTGATTCGAATTATCAGGAAACTTCACCCTCCTCTGGCGACTCTATGCAGTCGAACCTGCCAGCTTTCAAGACCGTACCCGGGTAACGATGATCACCTCTTGTTGCGCTTATCTTTACTCATACCTTTGTACTAACCTGTTTGTCCTTTCAGTGCCTAGGCCAAGCTCAGCAAGAGGGCGAAGAAGAATAAGTCGGTCGAAGAGCCGGTCGTGACTGAGCCGAAGGTTTCAGCTCAAGAGCCGCTAGTTACCTCTGCTCCTGAAGCCACCGCTCCAACCGACAAGCCAATCGCAGAGACTTCTGCTAATCCAAAGACCTCCAGCCCGGCTCAGCCGGCCGATGACCCGGACGTGGTAATCACCCGGACGGAGTTTGTTGAGCCGGGGAGACCCACTGCGCTGGCCAAGTGCTCTGCCAAGGAAGAGTTGCTAGAGCGCCGCCGGGCCAATCTGGACCTCACCAACTATGCTAACCTGAGCATCAGAGAATCGTCTCCGGCTATGACAGTCAGGTGCACAAGAACCGGGATTTGGAGATCGACATGGTGAATCAGATACAGCAGAAGTCTAAGGTACCACTCTTCTTTCTTACTGCATAGTTATCTTTACCATACTCTAGCCCCCAAGTCTACTACTTATGATAGAATATGTTGTAGACTTATCTTCTGGCTTACTCGCATGAACCGGTAATTTTGTAGATAGAAACTTTCAACATGCATTAGCCCCCAAGTGCCAAGTGTCTTTGCTTGGAAAGTGCTAGGGACTTTAAAGTTGCATAATAACTGTTCATTTCCATAACCCAGAAATTGTGCAGGCCGCTTGCAAGAAGTTTGAGGCTGATATCTCTGATCTGAAGAGCCGGCTGAAGACTCAGGAAACTGAGACCTGGAAAGCCAACGCCAAATTTGTGTCCAGTATTGCTGCTCAAGAGAAGCTGAAGAAGGACTTTGAAACTGAAAGGAAGACTTGGGCCGAAGAGAAGGCTGCTCTTGTAAGCCGGGCCGAACTGGCGGAGAAGGCTCTGTCAGAGAGAACCGTCGAACTCTCCGGCTTAAAACGCCATGTGTCACAAATGGTAGCCGCCATCTTCGGTAAGGTATTCCGCCGGCTCTCAATAAGTTCATAACCTTTATATCTCATAACTCCCATCATTGAGAACGACTTATCTTACTTTGTTAAACAGGTCCCAGAAGCGCCAACCTCAATCAGAACGTGCAGACCAAGCTGAAGGCCGTGTACACCCTGGTGGAGCAACTCTACACCGGGTCACAGCGGGCTTTGGCTGTGGTGGCCCTATCCAATGAGGTTCCGACTCACCTGGCGGAAGTACTTCGCCGGCTGGCCGTTCTTCCTCAGCGTGTCCAAGAGCTACGACGGGCCTCTGCAAGAGCCGGAGCCATAGCTGCACTGAGCCGGGCCAAGGCCTTCCTTCCAGAACTAGACCCGGCGGACATTGCACTTGGTTACCCCAGCTTGAAGGAAGACGGCACCCCTTTCGACCAAAAGGACTTTGCAGCCTGCGTGAAGATCGTGCGCCCGGTGGCCACCCTGATTGGAAATGACACGGATCTGACCAAGTACCAGCCGGGCTACGATGCAGAGAATCAGAGGATCCCCACTCCGTGTTATGAAGCCACCAGCTTAGTCCCACCGACTCCTAAGCACACCTTTGCCCCGGAAATTGACCCGGCCGGGTTAATTGAGGAGGAAGCACAATTTGAAGCTTTGAGCGGCATTGACTGGAAATCGTCAACCTGCCAGGTCTTGGGAACAGCCGGAGGAGCGAAGAGGGATGAGCCGGAAGCTTCGACCCAGCAAGCATCTTAACTCTGTAGGCGGCTTGTTTAAACAATGCTTCACCCTTTTGGACTCGGGGAGTCTTGTAATAGAATAGGGCCAACATTTTAACTTTGTCGTGCCATCGTGCACGTGCTGAATGCTTAATTCCATTGAAGTTGCTTCCTTATATTCCTCCGGGTCATAATTGATCATTCATGTTCCTTCAGCCCAAATAGTTATCTTTAACTATCCTGCATAGAAAAACAAATCACAAGTCTCTAGGCGGCGTACCGCCCTGAGAATCATAGTCTCATACATATAACCCGGAATTATGAATCTAAGTCACGAAAGACTGGTCCTTAAGTATGTCCTTTATATAACCGTAATAACACACTTGCAGGCCTTCAAGTACGCTTCCGGTTTATATAACCCGGATAATAAGGTTGGTACCTCAACTCCGGGTTACCAGTCTTGATAACACCGATTGTGTGCAACCAGCACTGTGAATCAAAGTTAAGCCGGCGGAGCAAGAACCGCCGTGTACATTGTTGATACCACCAGAAGAACTTGTTGTAAATCAGAAAATCAAAACTCAGGGGCTTCCGGTTCGAATACGACCAGAGACCCATCCCGAAAGGGTTAAGCTAAGATTCGAATGCGATCATATAGCCCCCAGTGGGTTTGGCGATGCCGATCAAGAGGGTACCGACAGCTCTGTTCTCTTTGGTTCGAATATGACCCATGTTTGAACAGGAAGCCCCCAAATGACCTTAAGAGTTGTTTAACGACGCTGATTCGAATACGATCCACGTCGGTTCCCAAAGGGGGGTTGAGCTATGATTCAAATATGATCAAAGAAACTCCCCAATGAGCTCGGCACTTTGCCAATCAAGTGGGTATCGACAGCTATGTTCTCTTTGGTTCGAATACGACCTATGTTTGAACAGGAAGCCCCCAAGTGATTATATTGCGTACGGCTAGATTCGAATACGATCATAAGCCGGATCCACCTCCAAGTTACCATGTGATCTTGTAATGGAAACAACACATTTACCTTTGGAGGAGAAAAAGGACAGAGGTCCTGCTTTATTGCTTATCATAATATATACATGGCTTATAAAAATATGTACATTATGAGAGCCGGTGGCTCAAGTGTAATAAGGCCGAAGCTGAGCTATGTTCCACGGCCGACGGGTCTCCTCCTCCGACTGACGTGAATCTTTGTGCTCCCGAATGTCAATGAGGTAATATGACCCGTTGTGCAAGTTCTTGCTGACCACAAAGGGTCCTTCCCAAGGCGGGGATAGTTTGTGCGCATCTGTTTGATCTTGGTTGAGCCGGAGCACCAGATCACCTTCCTGGAAGACCCGGGACTTAACCCGGCGACTGTGATAACGGCGCAGGTCTTGTTGGTAAATTGCTGAGCGAGCTGCTGCCACGTCACGCTGCTCGTCCAACAAATCAAGAGCATCTTGGCGCGCCTGTTCATTATCCGCCTCAACATAAGCCGCCACTCGAGGTGAGTCATGGCGGATGTCACTGGGGAGGACTGCTTCCGCTCCATAAACCATGAAGAAAGGCATGTAACCCGTAGACCTGTTAGGAGTAGTATTGATGCTCCATAACACGGAGGGTAACTCCTCCACCCAACAACCCGGCGTCCGTTGCAAAGGGACCAAAAGCCGGGGCTTGATGCCCTTCAGAATCTCCTGATTAGCCCTCTCAGCATGACCGTTGGATTGAGGATGAGCCACTGATGAAACATCAAGTCGAATATGCTCTCGTTGACAAAACTCCTCCATAGCACCCTTAGATAGATTGGTGCCGTTGTCAGTTATAATGGTGTGTGGAAAGCCAAAGCGAAATATCACCTTTTTCATGAACTGAACCGCTGTGGCTGCGTCGCACTTACTAACTGGCTCTGCTTCAACCCACTTTGTGAACTTGTCAACTGCCACCAAGAGGTGGGTCTTCTTATCCTTGGACCTTTTAAAAGGCCCAACCATATCAAGCCCCCAGACCGCAAAGGGCCAAGTAATTGGGATCATCCTCAGCTCCTGAGCCGGCACATGAGCCCGTCGCGAGAACCTTTGGCAACCATCACATTTACTGACCAAGTCCTCAGCATCAGCATGAGCCGTGAGCCAATAAAAACCATGACGAGAAGCCTTGGCCACAAGGGATTTTGAGCCAGCATGATGGCCACAATCCCCTTCATGAATCTCACGCAAGATCTTTTGACCTTCCTCAGGGGAGACACAACGCTGGAACGCTCCCGTAACACTGCGGCGATGCAGCTCACCATTGATAACAACCATTGACTTAGACCGCCGGGTTATTTGTCTGGCCAAAGTTTCATCCTCAGGCAAATCTCCCCGGGTCATGTAAGCCAGATAGGGCACTGTCCAGTCCAGGATGATGTGGAGAGCCGCCACCAGTTGTGCCTCCAGGTCAGGGACTGCCAAGTCTTCCTCTGTAGGCAAGTTAACAGAAGGGTTATGCAAGACGTCCAGGAAAGTATTAGGCGGCACCGCATTTCGCTGAGAGCCCAGCCGGCTTAAAGCATCAGCCGCCTCGTTCTTCCTGCGATCGATGTGCTCTACTTGGTAACCCTGAAAGTGCCCAGCAATGGCATCAACTTCACGGCGATAAGCCACCATGAGAGGGTCCTTGGAGTCCCACTTGCCTGATACTTGTTGAGCCACCAAGTCTGAGTCGCCGAAGCACCTTACCTGACTCAAACTCATCTCCTTAGCCATCCGAAGACCATGGAGCAAGGCCTCATACTCAGCCGCATTGTTAGTGCAAGGAAACATCAACTGTAGCACATAATGGAACTTGTCACCCTTAGGAGAAGCCAACACGACTCCAACCCCCGAGCCCTCCAATTGCCTGGACCCGTCGAAGTGAATAGTCCAATATGTGTTATCCGGCTTTTGTTCGGGCACTTGTAGCTCTGTCCAATCATTGATGAAATCCACCAAGGCTTGAGATTTAACAGCAGTGCGTGGTATGTATTTCAGACCATGAGGTCCGAGCTCTATAGCCCACTTAGCCACTCTCCCTGTGGCCTCTCTGTTTTGAATGATATCTCCAAGGGGGGCAGAACTGACCACCGTGATGGGGTGACCCTGGAAATAATGCTTAAGCTTCCGGCTTGCCATGAACACACCATAAACAAGCTTCTGCCAATGTGGATATCGCTGTTTGGACTCGATGAGCACTTCGCTGACGTAATAAACCGGCCGCTGAACCGGATGCTCCTTACCCTCTTCCTTGCGCTGCACCACCACAGCCACACTGACGGCCCGTGTGTTAGCTGCTACATACAGTAATAAGGGCTCCTTGTCAACCGGAGCAGCAAGGACTGGGGGTTCCGCAAGCTGTCTCTTCAAATCCTCAAAAGCAGTATTAGCAGCATCATTCCAGACAAAGTCATCAGTTTTCTTCATCAACTGGTACAATGGCATGGCCTTCTTACCCAAACGGCTTATAAACCGGCTTAAAGCAGCAATACGACCCGCCAGGCGCTGGACGTCGTTTATACACGCCGGCTTAGCCAGAGAGGTGATCGCCTTGATCTTCTCCGGGTTAGCTTCAATGCCTCTGTTCGAGACCAAGAAACCCAACAGCTTGCCTGCAGGAACACCAAAAACACACTTGGCCAAGTTAAGCATCATCTTGTAGACCCGGAGATTATCAAAGGTTTCCCTCAGATCATCTATCAAAGTTTCCTTCTCTCTGGATTTAACCACAATATCATCCACATAGGCATGAACATTGCGCCCAATCTGGTTATGAAGACAGTTCTGCACGCAACGCTGATAAGTCGCCTGTGCACTCTTGAGTCAAAAGGGCATAGACACATAGCAGAAGGCTCCAAAGGGAGTGATGAACGCCGTCTTCTCCTGGTCCTTAACTGCCATTTTAATCTGATGGTATCCAGAATAAGCATCCAAGAAACTTAAGCGCTCGCAACCCGCCGTAGCATCAATGATTTGAGCAATACGGGGAAGGGCAAAAGGATCAGCCGGACATGCCTTGTTTATGTCCGTGTAGTCCACACACATCCGCCAGGTGCCATTCTTCTTGAGCACGAGCACCGGGTTAGCTAACCACTATGGGTGAAAGACTTCCACAATAAACCCGGCCGCCAAGAGCCGGGCCACCTCTTCACCAATGGCTTTCCGCCTCTCTTCATTAAACCGCCGAAGGAATTGCCTGACCGGCTTAAATTTCGGATCAACATTGAGAGTGTGCTCAGCGAGTTCTCTAGGTACACCTGGCATGTCAGAAGGTTTCCATGCAAAAATATCCCTATTCTCACGGATGAACTCGATGAGCGCGCTTTCCTATTTTGGATCCAGATTGGCACTGATGCTAAACTGCTGAGATGAATCACCTGGAACAAAATCAACAAGTTTAGTCTCATCAGCCGACTTAAATTTCATTGCCGGCTCATGCTCCGTAGTTGGCTTTTTCAGAGAGGTCATATCCGTTGGGTCAACATTGTCCTTGTAAAACTTCAACTCCTCCGTCGCACAAACAGATTCTGCATAAGCTGCATCGCCTTCCTCACACTCCAAGACCACCTTCCGGCTGCCATGAACCGTAATGGTCCCATTGTGACCCGGCATCTTGAGCTGTAAATACACGTAACACGGCCGTGCCATGAACTTGGTGTAAGCCGGCCGCCCAAATATGGCATGATACGGGCTTCTTATCTTGACCACCTCAAAGGTCAATTTTTCCACCCTGTAGTTGTGCTCGTCTCCAAAGGCCACTTCCAACTCGATCTTGCCAACTGGATAAGCCGACTTACCAGGCACCACACCATGGAAAATAGTGTTTGACTGGCTGAGGTTCTTATCAATCAACCCCATACGATGTAAAGTCTCATAATAGAGGATGTTGATGCTGCTGCCTCCATCCATGACCACCTTAGTGAACTTATATCCTCCCACCTGAGGAGCCACCACGAAGGCAAAGTGACCCGGATTATCCACCCGGGGAGGGTGATCCTCCCTACTCCACACGATAGGCTGCTCAGACCATCTTAAATAGCGTGGAACCGCCGGCTCAACAGCATTCACAACCCTCTTATGAAGCTTCTGATCTCGCTTACACAGACTGGTGGTAAATACATGATACTGTCCACCGCTAAGCTGCTTCGGATTGGTCTGATAACCCCCCTGCTGCTATTGATGACCCTGGCCAGACTGCTGATTAAAGCCCGCTTGACCGTTCTGAGGATTAGAATTTGAGCCGCCGCCCGGGCCATGAAAGCCGCCAGCGCATGAGCCACCGCTCGGGCCATTGTTGCCATTAAAGGCATTGGAATTCTTAAAGGCCTTCATGATCACGCAATCCTTCCATAAATGAGTAGCTGGCTTCTCCCTAGAGCCGTGCCTCGGACAAGGCTCATTCAACAGCTGCTCCAGCGTCGGGCCTGACCCGCCGGCTCGGGGCGGTGGCCTCCCCTTGCGTCGCTGGTTATTACCCTGTGAGCTGGCGTTGGCCACGAACTCTAGGCTGCCGTCAGCCTTACGCTTGCCACCTCCTTGGTTCCCCGGGTTATGCTGAGGACCCTTGCCATTGCCGTTCTTCTTTCCCTTCCCTGTCCTTTCATCATCTGAAGCGGGGTCCTTGGTACTATCAGAGTCGGCATACTTGACGAGAGCCGCCATCAGCGTACCCATATCATTGCAGTCGCGCTTAAGCCGCCCGAGTTTCATCTTCAGGGGCAGGAAATGACAATTCTTCTCCAACATTAAGACTGCAGAGCCGGCATCCATCTTATCAGATGAATGTATGATCTCTTTGACCCGGCGAACCCAATGCGTCGTAGACTCACCCTCCTGTTGTTTACAGTTAGTCAAATCCACAATTGACATACATTGCCTACAGGTATCCTTGAAATTTTGGATGAACCGGGCTTTCAACTCATCCCAAGACCCGATGGAGTTCGGTGGTAGCCCTTTCAACCAAGTGCGGGCAGTCCCATCTAACATCATGGTGAAGTACTTGGCCATCGCTGCTTCACTTACCTCCAGCAATTCCATGGCCATCTCGTAACTCTCGATCCAGGCTCCAGGTTGTAAGTCCGCCGTGTAATTAGGCACCTTCCTAGGCCCTTTGAAGTCCTTGGGCAGACATTCGTTGCGGAGAGCCGGCACTAAGCAGGGGACACCTCCAGTCCTCGTAGGGATACCCACGTCGACGGAACTCGTCGGATAAGCCGGGGGTGTTTGGTAAGCCGTCAACTGAGGCACCTGCTCCGCCTCTTGCCGCACTCTGTCTTGGTCTATTGCGTGAAAGGCTCCGTTATGAGCCGGGCCATGACCAGGGGGCGGGTCATGGCGTCGGACATTACTTGAGCCGGTCGCTGAGACCATGTGCCTGCTATAACTCGGGCTCCGGCCTGGACGAGGGGTTGAGTGGATCCTGTCCCGGCTGTACGAGTATGCCTCTTGCTGCGCCAGCACTGTCTGAAGGAGTTCTCTGACCCGGCGGGTTTCAACAGCCGTTGGAGAGTCGCCGTCAATTGGGAGAGCCGCCAGCCGTGCTGCTGCGGCGACCATGTTCTCCAGCGGGTTAGCATAATGAACCGGTGGTATTGGCACATACTGAGGCGGGGCAGGGTTCACCCGGGGAGGCCCCATCACTTGTGGCTGAACAGGGGTCCCAGACCCGGGCACCATGATCCCCGGCGGGTTACTAGACCCTACGCCGGGCGTGTTGAAGAGGTTTCGAGGATCGTAGACCGGAGGGAGTCGAGATTGGGCCTTTTGATGCCTCCTCCTCATGACCTCATTGGACGCGTTCTGATCCATCGTGAGCCGGAAGGACTGCGCCTGAATCAACTGAGTCTGGGCGTCGAGAGCCGCCCTCTCCGCAGCCATCCTGATCCCTTCCGCCGCCAGGTCCTCCTTGGCTTTCACTAGATCCAGCTTTAACTACGCCACCTCCGCATCATGCTGAGCTTGATCCGCCGGGTCAACCGCGGCAGTTAACAGGGCCGTCATCTTGTCCGTGAGATCCATCAGCACTTGAGCCGGCGAGGGCACCGGGTTTCCTGACCTGGCGGCGGGGTTCTGAACAGGCTGTGCACCGGCCATGAAGATTCCAACCCGGCTCGGCGGCTGAAACGGGTCCGGAATACTGTCACCATCGGAACCACCCATGAGCCTGCCATCTTGAAGTTGATACAACGAGTTTGACTCATCTGTGGACGACTCGCCGTCAGAGCCGGCGGCCGTCTCCTCACCAGATCCAGATCCATCAGAGAGCCCTCCATGGATGCATCCCACAAAAGCATGCTTCAAGGTAGGCGGGGCCCGGGCGGGTCGTGCGCGCTGAGCCGTCTCGATGAGATCGGCGCAGAGATCCGGCTCAGGGCCCGGCTCACCAATCTTGCCAATGAAAACATGAATTCCGCCGAAGGGGACCCGGTATCCATACTCCACTGAGCCGGCGTCGGGGCCCCAGTTTGCATCGTCGATGTAGAGCTTGCCGCGACGACTCTTGGTCATCCGGCCCACCGCGTATCCCTTGAGCCCTTCGAAGCTGCCCTTCAAGAACTCAAATCCACCGTGCGCTGGCCCCACGATGGGCGCCAACTATCGTGGAATTGTCACGGCAGATGTCCTCGAGCTAGGACTTAGTCGTGGAGCCATCGCAGCCAGGAAGCTTGAAGGGGTTACACGGGACAAGGAGCACGAGGGTTATACTGGTTCGGCCCCTTACGGTGAAGGTAAAAGCCTACGTCCAGTTGAGGTGGTATTGATTAGGGTTTTGATGACCAGGGAGCTTAACTGCTATGCCTCACTCTCGACGAGATCTTTCTTGCCCTTAAACCGCCGTCGGGTCATCCCTTTATATAGAGAGGTTGACGCCCAGCAGCTCTCAGAGTCCCGGCCGGTTTATAAGAGTGTCCGGCTCAGACTCTCAACTATTCTTGCCTTACACTACAAGTTCTACCATAATGACGGTTGTAACTACGGGCCTTAAGCCATCTCCGGGTCTTAAGCCCATCTTTGGCCCACCGTCTTCAAGCTTGGCGCCGGGCCTCAGGTGATGACCATTATGAGTAACCCGGCCCCTCCGGGCGGGTGACTCTAAGGTTTATATCCTCAACACATGGAGTTTTGGTGTTGATGATGTTTTGCTCGTGGAAGAGGCTTAGTCAACGGGTCTGCAACATTCAGATCCGTATGTATCTTGCAAATCTCTATGTCTCCCACCTGGAGGTCCCGGATGGAATTGAAGCGTCTCTTGATCTGCTTGGTCCTCTTGTGAAATCTGGATTCCTTTGCCAAGGCAATTGCACCAGTACTGTCACAAAAGATTTTCATTGGACCCGATGCACTAGGTATGACACCTAGATCGGATATGAACTCCTTCATCTAGACTCCTTCATTTGCTGCTTCCGAAGCAGCTATGTACTCCGCTTCACATGTAGATCCCGCCACGACGCTTTGTTTAGAACTGCACCAACTGACAGCTGCACCGTTCAATGTAAACACGTATCCGGTTTGCGATTTAGAATCGTCCGGATCAGTGTCAAAGCTTGCATCGACGTAAACATTTACGACTAGCTCTTTGTCACCTCCATAAATGAGAAACATATCCTTAGTCCTTTTCAGCTATTTCAGGATGTTCTTGACCGTTGTCCAGTGATCCACTATTGGATTACTTTGGTACCTCCCTGCTAGGCTAATAGCAAGACACACATCAGGTCTGGTACACAACATTGCATACATGATAGAGCCTATGGCTGAAGCATAGGGAACATCTTTCATTTTCTCTCTACCTTCTACAGTGGTCAGGCATTGAGTCTGCCTCAACTTCACACCTTGTAACACAGGCAAGAACCCTTTCTTTGCTTGATCCATTTTGAACTTCTTCAAAACATTGTCAAGGTATGTGCTTTGTGAAAGTCCTATCAAGCGTCTTGATCTATCTCTATAGATCGTGATGCCTAATATGTAAGCAGCTTCACCGAGGTCTTTCATTGAAAAACTCTTATTCAAGTATCCTTTTATGCTATCCAGAAATTCTATATCATTTCCAATCAGCAATATGTCATCCACATATAATATCAGAAATGCTATAGAGCTCCCACTCACTTTCTTGTAAATACAGGCTTCTCCAAAAGTCTGTATAAAACCATATGCTTTGATCACACTATCAAAACGTTTATTCCAACTCCGAGAGGCTTGCACCAGTCCATAAATGGATCGCTGGAGCTTGCCCACTTTGTTAGCTCCTTTTGGATCGACAAAACCTTCTGGTTGCATCATATACAACTTTTCTTCCAGAAATCCATTCAGGAATGCAGTTTTGACATCCATTTGCCAAATTTCATAATCATAAAATGCAGCAATTGCTAACATGATTCGGACAGGCTTAAGCATCGCTACGGGTGAGAAAGTCTCATCGTAGTCAATCCCTTGAACTTGTCGAAAACCTTTCGCAACAAGTCGAGCTTTATAGACAGTAACATTACCGTCAGTGTCAGCCTTCTTCTTGATGATCCATTTATTCTCAATGGCTTGCCGATCATCGGGCAAGTCAACCAAAGTCCACACTTTGTTCTCATACGTGGATCCCATCTCAGATTTCATGGCCTCAAGCCATTTTGCGGAATATGGGCTCACCATCGCTTCTTCATAGTTCATAGGTTCGCCTTGGTCAAGTAACATGACCTCCAAAATAGGATTACCGTACCACTCTGGTGTGGATCTTACTCTGGTTGACCTACGAGGTTCAGTAGTAACTTGATCTGAAGTTTCATGATCAATATCATTAGCATCCTCACTAATTGGTGTTGGTGTCACAGGAACCGGTTTCTATGATGAACTACTTTCCAATAAGGGAGCAGGTACAGTTACCTCATCAATTTCTACTTTCCTCCCACTCACTTCTTTCGAGAGAAACTCCTTCTCTAGAAAGCATCTATTCTTAGCAACGAATGTCTTGCCTTCGGATCTGTGATAGATGGTGTACCCAACAGTTTCTTTTGGGTATCCTATGCAAAACAGAGAATTTAAAAACACAGGATTTCTGCCAATCTGGGTGTTTGGTTCACAAGAATTGGAAGATCACAGGATGCAAAGAAGCATGGTGAGATTAATTCAAACCACAAGAAAATGTACGGTTATAATGCTATTACTCTACTATCTCTTAGTCTTATGCTTCATGAATAGGAATTTGAGAAGGAGCTTGTGGATATTAAAATTCCTACGATTTTTCTTTCAAGGAGACACTAAAGGAACAAATCCTACAGTTTTCCTCTGCTCCATTCCTTTGAACCAAATGCATGAATAGTAGTACCATAGGAAACTTTCCAATTCCTATGTTTTTCCTTCAGTTTTCCTTTCAAGCACTGGCGATTCTAGTAGGCAGGCTCAAAAAATGTTTTTGTGCTACTTCTACTACTTTGGACCCAGGCCACTGCCCTACTAGCTCAACTCCCAGGCCCATCGACAAATGCACAGCTCAAACACGCAGAGATAATTATGATGGCGTTCGAGAGAGAGTCCATCACGGATAGCTAAGTTGCCTGGTACCTCACTGCTTGTCATATAGTAGGAGAAACTAATCATATTTCACGTTACTACATGTCCTCACTAGACAATATATATAACATGTAGAGTAAAAAAGAGATGCAACAAGTGTACAACCTCTTTGGCGAAGCCATGTCGATCATAGCGTGATTGGGTTGGTCGGTGAGGATGATCCGACTGACTTGGTTGTCAGAGGAGGGGAAGAAGATCTTAGGCATCTTGAGATGGAGCCCGGGGTACTGCTCCGCTGTGATGGACGACTTTGTCGTTGGAGCAGCTCGGGTGAGTTGTACGACGCCAAGGCTGAAGCAGGACAAGAGAGACAACGTTAACCTGAGTGCAATTATAATAGCATCTCCAATAGATGGCGTAAAATACATAACCACAAAGTGATAGATGTAAAATACATCAGCCGCTCATCTCTGAACTTAACTGTCGAAACTGAATTTAACTGTCGAAACTGAATTTTGATGTTGAAACTGTATTTTACTGTCGAAACTGAACGCACTAGTAGCAGAAAAGCAATAGCAGCAGCGCGTGCGAGAGCCGGGGCAGCTGGTTGTGTAGCAGTTCATCTTCAACCTCCACCCCCTGAGCCGCCAGCCACCACCGGCCAAACCGCCGCCCCGCCCGCCCCGAAACCAGTCCCCACCACCGCAC
>NC_057811.1:445415638-445418516 GCF_018294505.1 Triticum aestivum | reverse complement strand
CACCGCCCCACCCTGAACCCTAAGATAGATAGTGGGGTACCTCTCCGGCGAGCCCCCCTCCCGCTGCGGCTGGTTCTTCCTTAACTCTGGCGAACCCCCCACCCCCTGAAAATCGACTGACCCAAAAGTCGATTCAGTCGACTGAAGTGTAGCTAAATTGGAGCAGCATCGCAAGCAAGAGCAAGAGCGAGAGCAGCAGCGCGAGCAAGAGCAGACCAGGCAGGGGACCGAGAGCAAGAGCAGAGCAGCAGCGCGAGCGAGAGCTAAAGCAGCAGCAGCTCCTACTGATGTGGATGTTGCCGCCGAGGGAGCGACGCCGTGGAGGAAGTGGGTCGGCGACGCCACCGTGGATGGAGTCGCGCCATGTCGGCTCGAGACCAAGAGCCGGCAGCACCGTGAGATCGAATCAAGAAGAAAATGCAGCGATTAGTGTACAACCTCTTTGGTGGTGCCAATTAGGCCTCAGCTTCATCCGAGGAAACGGTGATGATGCTGCTCTTCCAATGGTGTAAGTGAAGACGGCGGTGTGGGAATGGAGGTGGCGCGAAAGACGAGGGGAATGTCGGGGAAGCTCCTTGGAGGTGAAGGACGGGGTGGCTGAGCCGGCGGGACGACGAGATCGACGACGGATCCTCATCCGGTATGGTGGATGAGGGACATCGAGGTGTTCCTGTGGACGACATCGTCGGGGAAGAGGCTCCGGCTGGGTGGCGGACGGAGGAGGGTGTGGGGCTTTGCGGGTTTTCGCGGCCTCGGTGTATGAATGGGTGGGCTGATGAGATGGGAGTGGGGAACCATGGCTTAGGGACGCGCTTGTCCGAAATGTGGGGTAAGTTACGAAAGTACCCCCGTCGATTTGAGCTAGGCGGTTCTTTCGGTTCAGGGGTATCACGGGCATTTTGCATGTCGGGATGTCGTGGGAGGTGAGAGTTTTCGCGCGCGTTGTAATTTTGGGATAGCAAGGCACGGGTTGAGATGGAGGGAGTTTTTGGAGCACAACAAGACAAAGATATATCTTAAATATTTCGGGGTAACAAGGCGCAAGTTGAAATTTCCAGACAAGCCTAACGTGTACTGTACCAAATCAATTCGCACATCCGTCGATGAAAAAACAAAAAAGAAATCAATTTGCACCACACAAGAGAGTCTAGTCCCGTGTACTGTACCAAATCAATTCGCACTACAAATGCCATTCAAAACTTTGAATTCATGTTATGTTCGATTAAAATATTTTGCTACGTGTATAATGCATGCAACCTGCTACTCAAATGAACGTTTTAGTGCATTCCAAATGTATATACTACCGCTTCAATATGAACTAAATTTGAATTCGTTTCTCTATTTGAATAAGATCTACAATAATGATTGTTGTGAAGTCAAACCATTTGAATTCGTTTCTCTATTTTAATAAGACCTACAATCATCATTATTGTTAAGTTAAACCATCGTTTGTGTATTATCTTCACAACACACCACATGATTACTGATGAGTTAGGTATGAACTATGTGTACTATATGAACTCGAACTCGATTTTTTGAATCCACTTTATGTTGATTTCAAATCACGGTACATTTCAAGCTCTAGCTAGATCTTCATAATCTAAACCATGTCTCATATGTATGATGTGTTTATCACATAATGTATGGCGCCCCGCCCCCTACGCCTACAAGTATTTAGATGTGAGTTGGAAACGCCACACATTACCACAAATTCAAATAAAATGTGAGATTGTTCGATATATAGTATTGTTTAGATTGTTCGATATTTAGTTGTAAGCTGCAAACGCCACACATTATCACAAATTCAAATAAAATGTGAAATTGTTCGATGTATAGTATGGTTTAGATTGTTCGACATTTAGCTGTGAGTTGCGAACGCCATGCATTATCACATTATGGTATAACATGTGCAAAACCACAGCACGCATATCACCGCTATATTCATGCATGCATATGTTTATAACACTATGATCTCCTATTCAAATATATGAATCCACTTTCATATCAAATTATGATCTTTGTTAGTCTCTTACACCCACACAATCCTCTAACCTTTGTAGCTAGCACTAAATTTCTCTCATGCATGCACACGCCCTCCTCGCCCTCCCCCTCCCTCGGCATTCTATCCATCGCGCACATTCATTTTTCTTTTCTTTAGGTCGTTCTCCCAAAGTCTCCACAACTCCTTTCCGACACACATTGATCGATAAACCTCTCCAGCGATGTCTGCCTACAACATACACAAGCACCTTCCATATCCTCCTTTCTGTGTCCATGCCTCGTGTATCTCATACGGTCCCACACACGTGTAAACTCTCGCCCCTCTTTTCATCGATCTCACAATCGCACACTCCTCCCCTATCTAGCTAGTAGCTCGGCCTCTCGCACCACCTCCTAGCTCCATTCTCTCTGTCTATCCGTCTCGCTGGGCGCCTTATTGGCCTCTAACAAATGGATGTACACCGACCGATCTCCCTTTATACATATAGCTAGCTAGGTCCTTATAACTCATTTTTTCCAATGCGTCGATTGATCTACCTCATTAGTTATGTCTCTCCCTTCCTCCGACAAACAACAATTGATCTACCGATCTAGTTAGGTTTGCTTACCAAACACATGGTTCCCCTTCATCATCCATGCATGCGTCCCGACACATCTATCACGCACAGGCACACATAGAAACACATCCCCACTCTTATTGATAATATTGCAGTTCTACCCTCAGTTTTTCTAGTAGGCCTCTCCCACCATCTTCGAGAAGCAACTCCATCACCCATCCAACACTCTACCCCTCTCCCCCCTCCCTCTCCTCTCTATCTCTCTCTCTCTCTATGTCCCAACCTATTTCCCGTCCTTCAGTTATGTATGGATGTTGACC
>NC_057811.1:445407487-445415280 GCF_018294505.1 Triticum aestivum | reverse complement strand
CACACACAAGCTTGCCATGTGCCCTCTGACGTTCCGGTAGGTCAGTCACCATATATCTTTGACTTCCACACACACAATTTCGATGGCTCTCTTCATCGATCTCGCACCCACCCACTTGATCCTCTCTTCGACTCTATTGATATCTATGACCCCTCCCTCTCTTCTCGTGGATCGCCCCCTCTATATATGATATAGATAGGCCTCTATTTCACACACATTGCATCTGTCAAATTTTTGTTTGAGATGTCATCGACACATATTCCCACAAATACATTCACGAAATCACCCCCCAACAAAAAACACTCACGAACGCACACGCCATCTGTCTAGGTTTGTATGTCTCTCACACACACCCACATAGGTGGGGGACGTGCACGAAGAGAAGAGGTGCACGCACGGCGCACGTACTCCCGTCTCTTTCCCAACCACACCCGCGCAGGTACACGGTGGAGCTCATATCTGTACGAGAAGGCAGCCCACGTGGTAATTTGACATGTGTACTGGTTGTCCACTTGATGGAGGATCGTCTACCACGGGTGAACAAACAAATTGTGACTGGACGCGTTATGTTAAAAAAGAGGCAAACCATGAGGGGCCTACCTTAGAGGCAAGGCTCTATACACTCGAGATGCTCTGTACGTATTACTTTTGATGTGTCCCATCAACTTGCAAAATGAGGAGAACCTTGCTTAGTACGCTGTCTCCCCCGCCCATGGGTGCAGCGGCTCACAGGAAGAGGTGAAGCTTGCTTACTACGCCTTACGCCCGCTCCCACGCCCACGCGCGCGGTGGCTCGCAGGACGAGGAGAAAATTTTACTACTCCCTCTGTTTACTCCTCGTCCCTACCTTGGTTAGAGAGATTATCATATTGTTTGGAATATATGTCCTTTAGTAGATTTCAATATGAACTACTCTACTAGTACATACTCCAAACACTTATGTATATAGACGTATTTTAGAGTGTAGATTCACTCATTTTGCTCTGTATGTAGTCCATATTGAAACAGACGTAATAGTATGCACTCTCCCTCGCCCACGTGGTGGACGTGCAACAATTCATTCGGTCTCATATAGCCAGAACAATATATACTGCAGTACCATTATTGCTTGACTTCCCGAAGAGGCGAAGAGCCAATCGCAAGGTTAATATTTTGGAGATGCCAAGCGCAAGGTTTATAGGAGAACGAGTAGTAGTAGAAGTAGTAGTAGTAGTAGTAGTAGTAGTAGTAGTAGTAGTAGTAGTAGTAGTAGTAGTAGTAGTAGAAGTACCAGTAGTACTAGTAGTACGTACCAGTGGTACGTACTGTACGAGGAAGAAGGCAACAAGATGTATGTTTTGCGTGACAGTCTCTTCTTATAGGACGTGCTAGACCTAGTGGACCTCATTGTTGCAATGGGACTACTCCCTATCATAGATGGCATGATTCAAAGTGGTGGGGAGCGGGCATAATTTGGAGCTGCTTAGTCTTAAACCCCATGAAGAAGTCCCATCGAAAGGAATAGCCATCCTCTACACGTGCTCCTATGTAAAATGAGTAAATGAGACAAAAAGAGAAAGAGACAAAGTAAAAAAATCACCAGCCTTAGATCCAGCCCTATTGTATCAGTGAATGATATTTCTATGTCGTGATTGACATGGCTATATTATTAACCATGCTACGGAGGTAGAAGCGGATTTTTATTTGTTCGTGGAGGTAGCAGCGGATGGATATTCAACGAGGAGTGAAATGATGGTTGCTTCCTTGGTCAAACATAGAGAAAGGTGGGCCTCGTGATTTCACGGCTTATTAGTCATTATTACTGCCTATACTCTTTGCCCATATATAATAACCGCGTGGTAGTACAGTAGTGGGCTATACTTTTAATAACCATGCTCGAAGAGAAGAGGTGCACACACCCACGCACGTAGTGTACTAGTAGCACTTTTTGCATCTTTTGCGTCTTCCCCAACCACACACGTGACACGGTGGAGCTCATTTCTGTAAGGTGATGCAGCCCACGTGATAATTTGACGCGTCTAGTAGTAGTTACTCAATTATAAATAATGGAGGGTCGGGAACCACACATGAACGGTGCCGCATCATTTATAAATAAAGTTTTTTTTCTTCAGTGGCATGTCCGCAATATAAATAGGTTCATATGGAGAGAAAAGGAAACCGCTCCACTATATACATAGCCAGGACGAGCCTACACAATTGCTTGCTGGGTTTGCTCTCTTCACACTCTCTCGCACAAAACGACTGTGGCCACATCTCTAACATTCGGGCGGATCACGTCCGCCGGGGGAAGGGGAGGATGCTTAGTGTAGATGCGGTCACCGTCGCCGACCGCGAAAACCCACTGTCGGCACGTCCTGATCAAGGGTCCCCACCATTCTCTCTCACAAAGTCGGTGAGGTTGCCTTCGTCCCTTGCTCTTTGTCGCGACGTGGGCAGTTGCCGCCTCCCGCCGCCCTCCTCTAGGTTGAGCTACATCCCGACATCCCTCAGGTACAACTTCCATTACAGCTGGCTTGCACCACTGCCCCATCTGCCCACATCACTCCGTGTGGATATTTCTCTACTTATTGGCCCTACACATACCTCTACTGGCTTCTACGTACTGTATTTGTGATGAGTTTATGTCTCATCAACTAGTCCCAGTAATCTTATTCTAATCACGCTTCTTCAATTTCTTTGCCACACGGATGCTCATCTCGATTTTGGTGAAACTGCACAAAATGATACGATGGTCAAAGGGTTGCAAACTTCATTTCTTGGGAAGCTCCAACGTTGCCAGCAAATTAAAGCATGGTTAGGGTTTACAGTTCAAGGGCTAGGGACTGCATGGATTGTTTTTTTCTTTAGCCGTCTCTGTTCCAATATAAGTGTCAACTTTAGTAGTAGGACAACCTTGTACTAAAGTTTGCATAAAGTTGAGACACTTATTTTGGAACGGAGGGAGTACATATTGGCTATGATCTATCAATCATTGAGATGCAATAACATGCATGTTAGTCTCCATTGTATTTGATGAAATGTTGCAACGGGCAACCTTGGATGCAAGATACATGAAACAGAAGCTGGAAGCTTCATAGCATTATACAAATTTATCTCGCTGAGAAATTACAGTATGTATTATACTAGTACTATGTAAAGAGTTAGGTGTCGCACGGTCTACAGAAAATATGGTGATAGTGTGAGGTGGGCCATGTAATCACTAAGCCTGCGTGTTTTCACTGCTTTCGCACTCCGCTTTAAGAATGGAGAAAATTGTACTCTAGTAGTACCTCCTTTCGCCGAAAGCGTGGGACATCCAACAGTCGTACCACCTCAGTAATAATGACCAATGATCCGTCAAATCACATAGACCCAGCAGTAAGTTGGACGGACGAAGCAACCATCACTCTTGAATCCGCTTCACCCTTTAACGCAGGCGCCAGTGAGAGGTCGCGTCCGCTCTGCCCGGGCATTAATACGGCACCAAATCTTTGGAGCGGCGCTGACCGTTTCGGGCGGGAAGCGCGCGCGGGCGATGGAGGGGCTTTGGGTGGGCCAGGCTGGTCAGGAGCGGGCGTGGCAGTTGTCCGCCTGTCCCAACCGAACGCCCGGAAACGAGAGGATGCACCGACTCTCGCGGCTAAACAAAACACTACACACCATCTCTCTGTAGGAGTAGGTCGATCTGTCGCTCTCTCTAACACACACATGTTGTTAAACACACACACACACACACACACACAGGTTCATAGAATAGGAATATCGTGCGAGTGTGAAGCCACAGGAAGTGAGATAGAAATGGAGTGTGTACGAGAAGAGAAGAGGTGACGAATATTCCATCAAACCTGGACTGAGGAGTAGTACTCCCTCCGTCTAGGTGTTAAGTCATCTTACGAAAATCAGACCCGAAATATTTAGGCGTCGTCCATCAACTTCGCATCTCAATCCCCTCCTGGCCACATTGCTAGCGAGTGTTGTTACTTAGGGAGCATTTGGATCCTTAGCAAGAACAGTTTATAGCCTAGCTGGGCAAGGTTAGGCGTTTGGAACTGTTAAAATATGTTAGCTATTGTGGGCCAACTAGCTTGGGTGGGGTAGAAAAACCTTGCTACCTCAGGAGGGCCAGATCGGCTCGCTTCCGACGGTAAACTTCGCGCACGGAAAAATCGGCGACCCACTCATTGCAACGATTTTCACGGGGCAAGGCTGGTAAGAAAAAGAACTAAACCGTTTGACTAGGCAAGGTTAGCAAAGCGAAAGCTGGCTAGCTGGGCTAGCCGAGCAATTTCCTTACTATGGCTAGCCATAGTGGGAGTAACCTAGGTAGTAACATAGCACATACCAAGAAAAAATTGCTTATGTGGCATGGAGTTAATGAGGGAAGAGATGCTTGTGGTAACATAATATGTTGTTGTAACATAACACACCCCCAGGTAAAATCAGTCTATATCTCAATTAATGAAGACTTGCATGTTACCATCCATATGTTACTATTGTAACGCCCACGATGCGGCTATATCTCCCACGTGTCGAGGCACGACTTAGAGGCATAACCGCATAGTGGTTTTGTCGCAAGAAGGGTCATCTTCACACAATCCCATGTAATGAACAAGAATGGGATAAAGAGTTGGCTTACAATCGCCACTTCACACAATACATAAATATAATTCATACATCATCCAAAATACACACATAGACCGACTACAGTCAAGATCCAAATGAAAATAAGATAACCCCAAATGCTAGATCCCCGATCGTCCCAACTGGGCTCCACTACTGATCATCAGGAAAAGACACATAGTAACGACCACGTTCCTCGTCGAACTCCCACTTGAGATCGACCCCATCATCTGCACTGGCATCGTCGGCACCTGCAACTATTTTGGTAGAATCTGTGAGTCACGAGGACTCAGCAATCTCACACCCGCGAGATCAAGACTAGTTAAGCTTATAGGTAAGGATGGTGCAAAGAGGTGGAGCTGCAGCAGGCAATAAGCATATATGGTGGCTAACATACGCAAAAGAGAGCGAGAAGAGAAGCAACGGAGCGGTCGTCATCTAACAATGACCAAGAAGTGATCCTGATCTCCTACTTACGTCATACATAACTCAGACCGTGTTCACTTCCCGGACTCCGCCGAGAAGAGACCATCATGGCTACCACACAGTTGATGCATTTTAATTGGGTCAAGTGACAAGTTCTCTACAACCGGACATTAACAAATTCCCATCTACCTCATAACCGCGGGCACGGCTTCCGAAAGATAATACCCTGCAGGGGTGTCCCAACTTAGCCCATCATAAGCTCTCACGGTCAACGAAGGATAAACCTTCTCCCGGAAAGACCCGATCAGTCTCGGAATCCCGGTTTACAAGACATTTCGACAATGGTAAAACAAGACCAGCAAAACCGCCCGAATGTGCCGACAAATCCCGATAGGAGCTGCACATATCTCGTTCTCAGGGCACACCGGATGAGACATCCTACGAGTAAAACCAGACCTCGAGTTTCCAAGAGGGGGCCTCGCAGTCTACTCAGTTCGGACCAACACTCGAAGGAGCACTGGCCCGGGGGGCTTAAAATAAGATGACCCTCGGGCTCGTGAAAACCCGGGGGAAAGGCTTAGGCGGCAAATGGTAAAACCAAAGTTGGGCCTTGCTGGAGGAGTTTTATTCAAGGCGAACTGCCAAGGGGGTCCCATAAATCACCCGACCGCGTAAGGAATGCAAACTCAAGGAACATAATACCGGTAAGACAGATTCTAGGGCGGCAAGAGTGGAACAAAACACCAGGCATAAGGCCGAGCCTTCCACCCTTTACCAAAAATATAGATGCATTAATTAAATAAGACATATTGTGATATCCCAACATAACCATGTTCCAACATGGAACAAACTTCAACTTCACCTGCAACTAGCAACGCTATAAGAAGAGCTGAGCAAAAGCGGTAACTTAGCCAAACAACGGTTTGCTAGGAAAGGATGGTTAGAGGCTGACATGGCAATATGGGAGGCATGATATAGCAAGTGATAGGTAGCGCAGCATGGCAATAGAGCGAACAACTAGCAAAGCAAAGATAGAAGTGATTTCGAGGGGTGGTCATCTTGCCTGCAAGGTTCTCAGAGTTGTCGAAAGCTTGATCCTCGTAAGCGTACTCAACAGGTTCCTCATTCACGAACTCGTCTCCCGGCTCTACCCAAGACAAGAACACAAACAAACGGAACCACTATCAATCACGAGAAATGCACAAGCAACATGATGCAAAACATGTATGATATGCGAGATATGATATGCGATGCATAAGCGTGCTCCGGAAGGAAAATGATGAACAAGGCAGTAACTTGGCAAACCAAGCATGCCACTGCAAAGATGAGATGATTTCGGTCGAAATCGATATAAAGATCACCGGAAAACGGATGCACGGTTTGCAAATGGCAAGCAAAACAAGAATGACACGAATCTGCGATTAACAGCATGATAGCACTTAAAATGCAACAAGCAACAATGCTACAGCACTCCAACATAGCAACAAAGCATATGACAGTAATCTACAGGAGATGCTTGACAAAAGATGAACACTGAGCTATGGCTAGTCCACAACATAACAAGCTCAAACAAGCATGGCAAAAGTGCAAAAAATAACAGGATCACAGACTTAGTGAAATTACTAGACATGGCAGAAACAGCATCAGGTAGCAATGTTCAGAGCACGAAATCAATATGCTACAGGAAATTAACATATCAAAACAAGGCATGACAGTATTATACTAAATGCATATGACAAAAGTCCCTTACTGATATGATGGCAAGCATGTAAACATAGCAAGTTTCGTTAACAGGTTCCAGACTTAGCAGAAAACAGAGAATGACAGAAATAATAATATGAGGGCATCTTTGTGAGCTTGATGCACTCACTACAGAGCAATGTATGACAAAACAAGCATACCTACAGCAAGATGGCATGTTTATGAAGCTATCCATGGCAAGAGCAAATACATAGCATGTATGGATCAACTACAATAAGCTTGGCAAAAATGAATATCATGTTAAGAATCTGCCAGAAATATTTTATAGCAAAAGTAGAGCAAGATTGAGTCATGATATGGCACTCCATAGTTGCAAACAAGGGCAGGAATGGATCAAATACAACTATAGCTACAAAACATCCTTATTGAACATCACCAAAATATGCATGGATCTCTCTGTAGCATCAAGTTTACATGGCAACAAAATAACAGCAGACACACTTGGAGAAATCACTAAGTCTCTGAAATCAGAAACATTACGGAGCCTAGTTTGCATGCTTGTGCTAGTCACCACAGAGATCACAAAAATATATGGCATACACCACTGGAAAGATGGCATGGCATACGACAAAACACATGTAGAGGTCATGCCCATAAGATGCATAGATAAAATTATACAAAAATAACAAATCTCCAAGTTATGTTAAGAACCAGCAGATAACAGCAACTAGCCCTCTTGCAACAGAGATTTGGGCATCAAGATGACCTCTAATGAACATGGTGTAATTGAACAAATTGTAGAGCATCACGAGGCGAACAATTTGACATATTACACGCGCGAAACGGAGCTATATGCAGAGGGTTATGCAACGATGAACATGGTCACTTGCTCTGAACAAAATATGACTTGGGAAATATCTAGGGTTCGAAAAAGTCAACCGTAGGGGATTTTGGATCGGGATCGAGGGCTGCAGCCGAGGTCGGGCTCGCCGGCGTCGGGAGAGGAAGCGGGCGCCCGGCGGATCGGAGGGGAAGGCCGGAGGGGAGGCCGGCGAACGGAGGATCCA
>NC_057811.1:445397365-445406862 GCF_018294505.1 Triticum aestivum | reverse complement strand
GGCGGACGCGTCCGGTCCGATCTGGACGTGTCCGGCGGCGGAGAGGGAACGGAGCTAGGGTTGGACTGCGCGAAAATCTCGGGGGTCTCACATATAAATAGGTAGAGGGAGCTAGGAGAGTCCAAATGAGGTGCGGTTTTCGCCCACACGATCGTGATCGAACGACCTAGAGCATGGAAGAGAGTTTGGTGGGTTTTGGGCTGGTTTGAGAGGGGGTTTTGCTGCAACACACAAATGGACTTTGCGGATGCCCGGTTAACCGTTGGAGTACCAAACAACCTCCAAATGGGACGGAACTTGACCGGTGGTCTCCGGGTGGTATACTAAGGCCACTTGGCAAGCCTCGGTCCATTCCGAGAACGTTTGACACCCGCACACGAAAGAAAACAAGAGGGGTGCACCGGAGGAGATGGGAGCGCCGGATTGCAAAACGGACAACGGGGAAAATGCTCGGATGCATGAGACGAACACGTATGCAAATGCAATGCACATGATGACATGATATAATATGCATGACGTGAACAAAATACAAAACGAAAGACAAAAACCGACCACGGAGGGAATACCATAACACATAGCCGAAAATGGCAAGAGTTGGAGTTACAAATACGGCAAGTTACATGCGGGGTGTTACAACACTCCACCACTATGAGAGGATCTCGTCCCGAGATCTAGGGCTGAAAGAACTCCGGATATTCGGAACGGAGATGGTCCTCGCGTTCCCAGGTGGCTTCCCGGTCGGAGTGGTGCGACCACTTCACTTTCAGGAATTTGATTGACTTGTTGCGAGTCTTGCGCTCAGTTTCTTCAAAAATAGCAACGGGGTGCTCATGATAAGACATATCTTCTTGGAGGTCAATCTCTTCAAAGTTGATGGTGCGCTCAGGATTCTTGAAGCACTCGCGAAGCTGTGACACATGGAACACATCGTGCACGTTCGCGAAGTTGGAGGGAAGCTCAAGTTGATAGGCGAGGTTGCCTCTTTTGCCAATGATCTTGAAAGGACCCACGTATCTAGGGGCAAGCTTCCCTTTGATACCGAAGCAACGAGTGCCTTTAATTGGAGAGATGCGGAGGTAGACATGGTCTCCGATCTCGAAAGCCAAGTCACGGTGCTTGTTATCATAGTAACTCTTCTGGTGCGATTGCGCGGCTTTGAGATTTTCACGGATGACTTTACACATTTCTTCAGCCTCTGTGATTAAGTCATTGCCAAGAAGTTGGCGTTCACCAGTCTCTGACCAATTGAGAGGAGTACGACACTTTCTGCCGTAGAGAATCTCGAATGGGGCCTTGCCCGAACTCGCTTGGAAGCTGTTGTTGTAGGAGAACTCGGCATATGGAAGACAATCTTCCCACTTCATACCAAAGGAAATGACACAAGCCCTGAGCATATCTTCAAGGATTTGATTGACTCCCTCGACTTGGACACTAGTTTGAGGATGGAAAGCTGTGCTGAAACGAATGTTGGTGCCCATGGCCTTCTGGAAGGAGTCCCAGAACTTAGATGTGAAGATGCTTCCACGATCTGAAGAAATCAATTGTGGAATGCCGTGCAAAGAGACAATTCTGGAGGTGTAAAGCTCTGCCAACTGAGCTGCTGTGATGGATTCTTTGATTGGAAGATAATGAGCGACTTTAGAAAGCTTGTCGAGGACAATGAAGATAGCATCATTTCCACGCTTGGACTTTGGAAAACCAGTCACGAAGTCCATTTCGATATGATCAAACTTCCACTCTGGGATAGCAAGAGGTTGGAGGAGACCAGCTGGTCATTGATGTTCTGCTTTCACTCTTCGACAGACATCGCATTCATTCACGAATTGAGCGATTTCTCGCTTCATTCGAGTCCACCAATACGACTGCTTGAGGACATGGTACATCTTCGTACTTCCAGGATGAATGGAAAGGAGAGAATTGTGTGCCTCGTTCATTATGACTTCCCTTAGATCCCCTTTAGGAACCACAATCCGGTCCTCGAAGAATAAAGTGTCTCTGTCATCAATGCGATAGCACTTGTATTTGGAAAGACCCTTGTCGATACCACGTTTCACCTTCTTCACCATGGCATCAAGGAGTTGTGCCTCACGAATTTGATCTTCCAAAGTTGGAGAGACTATGAGGTTGGCAAGAAAGCCTTGAGGAACAACTTGGAGATTCAGCTTGCGGAAAGTTTCACAAAGATCCGGTTGGAAAGGCTTGAGAATTAAGCTATTGCAATAAGCCTTCCTGCTTAAAGCATCTGCAATGACATTTGCCTTGCCTGGAGTATATTCAATACTCGGATTGTACTCTTGAATCATTTAGACCCATCGAGTCTGCCTGAGGTTGAGGTTGGGCTGAGTGAAGATATACTTGAGACTCTTGTGATCAGTGAAAATGTCCACTTGTCTTCCCAACAAGAGATGTCTCCACGTTATTAATGCATGGACAACTGCCGCCAACTCCAAATCATGAGTGGGGTAGTTCTTCTCATTGGGCTTCAACTGACGAGAGGTATAGGCCACAACTTTCTTCTCTTGCATTAACACAGCACCGAGACCTTGGAGAGAAGCATCACAGAAAACTTCAAATGGCTTGGATTCATCAGGAGGAGTTAAGACAGGAGCTGTGACTAGTTTCTCTTTGAGAGTGTTGAAAGCAACGTCACACTCAGGAGACCAGACATTCTTCACATGCTTCTGGAGGAGGTTGGAAAGAGGCTTTGCAATCTTGGAGAAATTCTCAACAAATCTTCGGCAATAGCTTGCAAGACCAAGAAAGCTGCGGAGCTACTTGACATTCTGAGGAGGTTCCCAATTCACAGTTGCGGACACCTTCTCGGGGTTAACAGCGATGCCCTTGGCAGAGATGATGTGACCAAGGAAAAGAACTTCATCGATCCAAAATTCACATTTAGAGAACTTCGCATAGAATTGATACTCTCTGAGCTTGTCGAGCACCAATCGCAAATGTTTGGCATGATCCTTCTTATTCTTGGAGAAGACCAAGATATCATCGAGATACACCAGGACGAATTCATTGGTATAGGGGTTGAAGATGAAATTCATCATCCGAGAGAATACTGGAGGAGCATTGACAAGACCGAAAGACACGACAGTATATTCATAAGAACCAAAACTTGTTCTAAATGCTGTCTTGGGAATATCTTCTTCACGAATGCGAATCTGATGATAACCCATACGAAGGTCAAGCTTGGAGAATACTTTAGCACCTTTGAGTTGCTCGAATAGCTCATTGATGATTGTCTTCATGTTCAATGGACGGTAGTCGACACAAGTCGGTCCGTGCCATCCTTCTTCTTGACAAAAAGAACACCACAACCCCATGGAGAAGAACTCAGTCTGATCAAACCCGGACGCTCTTGTTCATCGAGCTGTTTCTTCAATTCCTTCAGCTCGTTGGGTCCAAGCTTGTATGGACGCTTGCAAACGGGTTCAGTGCCAGGCTCTAGTTCGATAACGAACTCAACTGGCCGATGAGGAGGCATACCCGGAAGCTCTTCTGGAAAGACATCTTGATACTCACAAACGACTGGAATTTGACAGATGGCATTCAATTCACCCTTCTCATTGAGAGTAAAAACCGAATGGTTTCATCACGAGCGGCATAAATAATCACATCCTCAGAAGAGTGTGTCAATTGAATTTCCCTGGCAGCACAATCAAGTTGAGCCTTGTGCTTAGAAAGCCAGTCCATCCCGAGAATTAGATCAATATCCGAGTCACCAAGAACAACTAGTTTAGACAGAAATTTATAGTTTCCCATCTTGATGGAAACATCCGGGACAAAATTATTAGATGTCATTTGCTTGCCCGGAGACACAACCTTCAACGGGATAGGAATCTTTTCTGTCACAAACTCATGCTTGGCAACAAAAGGTCTTGAAATGAAAGAAAGAGATGCACCAGTATCAAAAAGAACTTTTGCAGGAATATCATTAACAGGAAGATTACCCATTATCACATCAGACGATTCCTCCGCTTGAGCTGCATTCATCATGTTCACCTTAGCAGACTTTGGATTATGCTTGACCACTGCATTGCTGGAAGATCTGACAGGAGGAGGAGGAGGCAGACGCCTTTGGTTGAAGCACTTGTTAACATAGTGACATTTCTGCTGACACTTGTTGCAAGTCACCTCTGAGAGTGGACGGTGATAAGGAGCATTGGTCTTTGGAGCTTGATTCTGAGACTTGTTCTGATAGCCAGAGTTGGAAGAACCATGGCCACCTTTGTTCTTCTGCTGGTAAGGCTGACGAAACGGAGGAGGAGGAGGCAACCAGAACTTCTGTTGCTTAGCTGCCACAAGTGAGGAAGAAGAAGACTGAACTGCGTCTCTGACTCTCTTCTTAGAAACCTCACACTTGAGCTGAGCAGCCTCTTGCTTCAGTGCCATATTATAGAATTGATCAAACTGAGTAGGCTCAACAAGAACGAGAGCTAACTGCAGATCCTCTTTAAGGCCACCTCTGAAGTGATAGATCATGCTCTTTTCATCAGGAACGTCTTGTTTAGCGAAGCGAGCAAGTTTCTGAAACTGGATGTTGTATTGATACACGGACATGTTGCCTTGCTTGAGATTGTGTAACTCCTCACGCTTGCTCTCAACAACACTTTGTGGAATGTGGTGCGCTTTGAAATCCCGACAGAAGTCAGTCCAAGTGATCACACGACCTCCTCTGGAATCTTTGTATTATTGATACCAATCAGCAGCTTGGTCCTTGAGCTGGAAAGAAGCGAACTTGACATAGTCCTCAGGCCTGACATTGCTATATTTAAAATGCTTGTTGATGTCCATGAGCCAATCATCGGCATCCGTGGCCTCGGCACAGTAGCTGAAAGACTTGGGTTGATTTGCGAGAAACTGGTTGAGAGTAGCGAAGTGAGGCTGATTGTTTCCTTGACCTTGATTCCCTTGATTGCCTTGCCCTTGGGTACGTTCTTGCAAGAGTTGCAGAATCATCTGAGCATTGGCGTTGGTGGCTGCCATGATAGCTTGCCATGCCTCCGGAGGCGGAGGTGGTGGCGGAGGGTTCGCTTGACTCCCTTCATTGCGATTCGGATTCTGACGCGTTGGCGGAGCCATCCTGAAGAGGGTGACATCCGTTAGCATCTTGATAGATAAATAGATAAGTAGAATCAACGGATAGAAATTGCAACATATAGTCTTCACAATAAACATTCGAACGAAGATGAACGAATGAATTCCGTAGTGAATCATCACACTTCCATAAATTGAGAAGCCACTTGAAAAAGATCTGGAATCGACATATGACTTCGAAGCAACTCAAATATCACAAATGAAAACAAAACAAAGTATTGGCTTGCAGAGTAAGCCGGAACAAACATATGATAGAGATTTCGTCCGAAGTTTTCGTGGTGGGGCCCACACGGGCTCAATCGTACAGCACCATCATGTACAAGGCTGTGCACATGACATACGAGGCGTCCCCGAGTCGGCATAGCCAAGGACTCTTTAAGACACTACGAGACCACTGTAAAACCAACCGTGTACGGGCGGACCACTAGACGTCGAACCCCACTCTCATATCATGTGTCTGTCGAGAAGATATCCTAAGGCTACTCGAATTCCCACTTATAAACTCCCGAAACTTTCTGGTTATGCAATCTGGTGTTAGGGATACAGGGGACACAAAATATATCACCCAAACTAGCAATCCCTAGATCCAGCTGTATCCATCCGTCAACACATAACCAAGAAACCTTCGGAAATCGTTTATCTCAACCTTCGAAAAGCATCCATTATACAAGTTATGGCAATACTCCCGAACTCCCGCCCCAGTACTGGGTGGCGTCGAGGTGATCTCACCAATAACTGCATAAAAGAGATTTTGATGTCGGCGAAACTCAGGTATTCCAGAACTGCAACCATAAAATTGTGACGACAACACCTCGAAGCTCAACTCCCCGGGACACTGCCACAACCCCTAAATGTCAGGAGGCACCAAGAACAATGTTCTCGTCACAAAACCATCGGAACGATTCCAAGATACCTGCGTGATCCCAAAAAAAAACTTAGTGAAATTTGAGGAGAGAATAGTCAAAACTTGTACGTCAGGAGACCTCACCAGAGCGACGAAGGGACTGAGGAGTAAAAAGAATCCTACTCTCCGATATATATAATCCTAAGACTCAAAACATTTTTGTTCTAGACTCAACAACGCCAGCGATTCGATCAAGCAGGGGGCTCCTAAGTCGGGGATGGCTCTGATTACCAACTTGTAACGCCCACGATGCAGCTATATCTCCCACGTGTCGAGGCACGACTTAGAGGCATAACCGCATAGTGGTTTTGTCGCAAGAAGGGTCATCTTCACACAATCCCATGTAATGAACAAGAATGGGATAAAGAGTTGGCTTACAATCGCCACTTCACACAATACATAAATATAATTCATACATCATCCAAAATACACACATAGACCGACTACGGTCAAGATCCAAATGAAAATAAGATAACCCCAAATGCTAGATCCCCGATCGTCCCAACTGGGCTCCACTACTGATCATCAGGAAAAGACACATAGTAACGACCACGTTCCTCGTCGAACTCCCACTTGAGATCGACCCCATCATCTGCACTGGCATCGTCGGCACCTGCAACTGTTTTGGCAGAATCTGTGAGTCACGAGGACTCAGCAATCTCACACCCGCGAGATCAAGACTAGTTAAGCTTATAGGTAAGGATGGTGCAAAGAGGTGGAGCTGCAACAGGCAATAAGCATATATGGTGGCTAACATACGCAAAAGAGAGCGAGAAGAGAAGCAACGGAGCGGTCGGCATCTAACAATGACCAAGAAGTGATCCTGATCTCCTACTTACGTCATACATAACTCAGACCGTGTTCACTTCCCGGACTCCGCCGAGAAGAGACCATCATGGCTACACACACAGTTGATGCATTTTAATTGGGTCAAGTGACAAGTTCTCTACAACCGGACATTAACAAATTCCCATCTGCCTCATAACCGCGGGCACGGCTTCCGAAAGATAATACCCTGCAGGGGTGTCCCAACTTAGCCCATCATAAGCTCTCACGGTCAACGAAGGATAAACCTTCTCCCGGAAAGACCCGATCAGTCTCGGAATCCCGGTTTACAAGACATTTCGACAATGGTAAAACAAGACCAGCAAAACCGCCCGAATGTGCCGACAAATCCCGATAGGAGCTGCACATATCTCGTTCTCAGGGCACACCGGATGAGACATCCTACGAGTAAAACCAGACCTCGAGTTTCCAAGAGGGGGCCCCGCAGTCTACTCAGTTCGGACCAACACTCGAAGGAGCACTGGCCCGGGGGGGTTAAAATAAGATGACCCTCGGGCTCGCGAAAACCCGGGGGAAAGGCTTAGGCGGCAAATGGTAAAACCAAAGTTGGGCCTTGCTGGAGGAGTTTTATTCAAGGCGAACTGCCAAGGGGTTCCCATAAATCACCCGACCGCGTAAGGAACGCAAACTCAAGGAACATAATACCGGTAAGACAGATACTAGGGCGGCAAGAGTGGAACAAAACACCAGGCATAAGGCCGAGCCTTCCACCCTTTACCAAAAATATAGATGCATTAATTAAATAAGAGATATTGTGATATCCCAACATAACCATATTCCAAAATGGAACAAACTTCAACTTCACCTGCAACTAGCAAGGCTATAAGAAGGGCTGAGCAAAAGCGGTAACTTAGCCAAACAACGGTTTGCTAGGAAAGGATGGTTAGAGGCTGACATGGCAATATGGGAGGCATGATATAGCAAGTGATAGGTAGCGCAGCATGGCAATAGAGCGAACAACTAGCAAAGCAAAGATAGAAGTGATTTCGAGGGGTGGTCATCTTGCCTGCAAGGTTCTCAGAGTTGTCGAAAGCTTGATCCTCGTAAGCGTACTCAACAGGTTCCTCGTTCATGAACTCGTCTCCAGCTCTACCCAAGACAAGAACACAAACAAACGGAACCACAATCAATCACGAGAAATGCACAAGCAACATGATGCAAAACATGTATGATATGCGAGATATGATATGCGATGCATAACCGTGCTCCGGAAGGAAAATGATGAACAAAGCAGTAACTTGGAAAACCAAGAATGCCACTGGAAAGATGAGATGATTTCGGTCGAAATCGATATAAAGATCACTGGAAACGGATGCACGGTTTGCAAATGGCAAGCAAAACAAGAATGACACGAATCTGCGATTAACAGCATGATAGCACTTACAATGCAACAAGCAACAATGCTACAGCACTCCAACATAGCAACAAAGCATATGACAGTAATCTACAGGAGATGCTTGACAAAATATGAACACAGACTTAGTGAAATTACTGGACATGGCAGAAACAGCACCAGGTAGCAATGTTCAGAGCACTAAATCAACATGCTACAGGAACTTAACATAGAAAAACAAGGCAAGGAAGTATTCTACTAAATGCATATGAAAAAAGTCCCTTACTGACCATAGGCCAAAACGAAAAATAAGATATGATGGCAAGCATGTAAACATAGCAAGTTTCGTTAAAAGGTTTCAGACTGGCAGAAAACAGAGCATGGCAGAAATAATAATATGAGGGCATCTTTGTGAGGTTGATGCACTCACTACAGAGCAATGCATGGCAAAAGAAGTATACCTACAGCAAGATGACATGTTTATGAAGCTATCCATGGCAAGAGCAAATACATAGCATGTATGGATCAACTACAATAAGCTTGGCAAAAATGACTATCATGTTAAGAATCTGCCAGAAATATTTTTATAGCAAAAGTAGAGCAAGATTGAGTCATGCTGTGGCACTCCATAATTTGAAACAAGGGCAGGAATGGATCAATTACAACTATAGCTATAAACCATCCTTACTGAACATCACCAAAATATGCATGGATCTCTCTGTAGCATCAAGTTTACATGGCAACAAAATAACAGCAGACAAACTGAGAAATCACTCTCTGAAATCAGAAACATTACGGAGCCTAGTTTGCATGCTTGTGCTAGTCACCACAGAGATCACAAAAATACATGGCATACACCACTGAAAAGATGGCATGGCATACAAAAAAACACATGTAGAGCTGATGCCCATAAGATGCACAGATAAAATGATACAAAAATAACAAATCTCCAAGTTCTGTTAAGAACCAGCAGATAACTGCAACTAGCCCTCTTGCAACAGAGATTTGGGCATCAATATGACCTCTAATGAACATGGTGCAATTGAACAAACTGTAGAGCATCACGAGGCGAACAATTTGACATATTACACGCGCTAAACGAAGCTATATGCAGAGAGTTATGCAATGATGAACATGCGCACTTGCTGTGAAAAAAATATGACAGGAAATTTCTAGGAGTCGAAAAAGTCAACCGTAGGGGATTTTGGACCGGGATCGAGGGCTGCAGCCGAGGTCGGGCTCGCCGGCGTCGGGAGAGGAATCGGGCGCCCGGCGGATCGGAGGGGAGGCCGGCGAACGGCGGATCCAGCA
>NC_057811.1:445358765-445396960 GCF_018294505.1 Triticum aestivum | reverse complement strand
CGGCGGAGAACGGCGGTGGGGCGCCACGTGGCAGCTTCCGGTAGGGCGGGGCGCGGCGGTGGACGCGTCCGGTCCGATCCGGACGTGTCCGGCGGAGGAGAGGGAACGGAGCTAGGGTTGGACTGCGCGAAAATCTCGGGGGTCTCACATATAAATAGGTAGAGGGAGTTAGGAGAGTCCAAATGAGGTGCGGTTTTCGCCCACACGATCGTGATCGAACGACCTAGAGCATGGAAGAGAGTTTGGTGGGTTTTGGGCTGGTTGGAGAGGGGGTTTTGCTGCAACACATAAATGGACTTTGCGGATGCCCGGTTAACCGTTGGAGTACCAAACGACCTTCAAATGGGATGAAACTTGACCGGTGGTCTCCGGGTGGTATACTAAGGCCACTTGCCAAGCCTCGGTCCATTCCGAGAATGTTTGACACCCGCACACGAAAGAAAACAAGAGGGGTGCGCCGGAGGAGATGGGAGCGCCGGATTGCAAAACGGACAACGGGGAAAATGCTCGGATGCATGAGACGAACACGTATGCAAATGCAATGCACATGATGACATGATATAATATGCATGACATGAACAAAATAGAAAACGGAAGACAAAACCCGACCACGGAGGGAATACTATAACACATAGCCGAAAATGGCAAAAGTTGGAGTTACAAATAAGGCAAGTTACATGCGGGGTGTTACAACTACCCACTATGAAGGTAGTAACATAGACTAGTAACATATGCATGTTACTAGTCCAAGTTACTCACCACTATGACCAGCCTAAGCAATGTAACCAAACGCTCCTTACTCTACCTTGTTATCTTCCCCGGAAACCCAATGCATGGAGCGCAACTACGCGTTGATCAGTCAAGAAATCAATGTCGGCTTGCATGCGAGTGTTGGGAAACTGTCGTGGAATTGTCACGGCAGATGTCCTCGTGCTAGGACTTAGTCGTGGAGCCATCGCAACTAGAAAGCTTAAAGGGGTTAAACGGGACAAGGAACACGAGGGTTATACTGGTTCGGCCCCTTACGGTGAAGGTAAAAGCCTACGTCCAGTTGAGGTGGTATTGCTTATGGTTTCGATGACCAGGGAGCTTAATTGCTACGCCTGGTTCTCGACGAGATCTTACTTGTCCTGAACCGCCGCCGGGTCGCCCCTTTATATAGAGAGGTTGATGCCAAGCGGCTCTCAGAGTCCCGGCCGGCTCATAACAGTGTCCGGCTCGGACTCTTATCTATTCTTGCCTTACACTACAAGTTTACCCTAACGGCGGCTAATGCTACGGGCCTTAAGCCATCTCCGGGTCTTGGGCCCATTATTGACCCGCTGTCTTCATCTTTGGTACTGGGCTTCGCGTAGTAACCATCATGGGTAACCCGGCCCCTCCTGGGCGGGTGACTCCAACGGTTATATCCTCAACATTAGGCCCCAGATTGATTTGAGCCGGCTCATGTCAATCTTCAATCCTTTCGATAGAAAATCTCCGGCTTAAAATTGTGTGAAGGCTATAACCCGTCGTGACGTCATCTTCTGGATTCCGGGTAACCCGCCGTGACGTCATCTTCCATTAAGTTAATTTTTTATTCTGTCGCATCTCCAACGGATCTTTCTTTAATGGTCATCCCGAAAATCGAGGCGCCTTTGTGGTGAGATAATCACGCCGTGGCCTCCTCGTTTCTCGCGCCCACTGAAGAGCCTCACCTTATAAATAGCCCGGCCCGATAAGTCTTCAGTCACTCATCTTCCTCCTCTTGCCACTGTTCTCCCGCTCGAGCTCCATCACCGCCGCCACCGCGGGTCTTCCTGTCTTCTCCAACTCAGGCCGCTGCATCAACCTGACGTGACCAGATAAACGGCGGCGACCTCCGCAATTCTCCAGTACCCGTAAGTCGTTGTTACTCCATAGAATAGATCCACGTTAGGGTTCTTGCTGTTCTTCCCGTGTTCGTCGCCGTTCATCGCGAACTCTTGGTACATTTCATTATTACCACCCCTTCTTGATCTGTAGACTGTATAGAACTGTTGCGGTAGTTGTTTCACACCCGTTTCCAATGTATATAGATCCCTTTTCCCTGCATAAAGGCTCCGTTCGAACCTATGAACTTCTTCTGCGTCTGTTTTAGGTCCAGAAACTTTCCTCTTTAGCCGACCATTTTGATCCAAAATAATTACTGCGATCTGTGAAAGTTGTTTTCACCATACTTAGTAAAAAACTGCATCTGCTGAGCTATGGCGGCTTACATTTCCGGCTTAAAAAAAGCCACGCGCCGTAAAATTTTCCGGCTCATTTATGATAAAGCTGTAAACAATTTGAATTACTCTCGATACCTGCAGCGGCTTAGATAACCCGATGCATTTAGCCATATGTCATTAGGCCCCTTCATAAGCCGCCACGTCAAACATTAAACTGTAACTTCCTCCGGCTTATAATTGAACCGGACAATTCCTTTTATCATAGGCTTCCGTCTTTCACCATGCCTCCCAAAGCTCCCAAAGCACCCATCACGTGCAACTGGATGAGGTCCAACGTCACCGACGAAACCTTAGCGGACTTTGTGAAGACGGGTTACCTGCCCAAGAAGGATGTCATGTCTTACCGCGCCCCTGACCCGTCAGAGGAGAGACCACAACCAAGGGACGGGGAGGTGGTAATATTCGCGGATCACATGAGCCGGGGCTTCGCACCGCCCGGCTCAAAGTTCTTTAGAGATGTACTGAATTTCTTTGATCTGCGGCCACAAGACATAGGACCCAATTCCGTGTCAAATATATGCAACTTCCAAGTATTCTGCGAAGTCTACCTTGGAGAAGAGCCCGGCCTTCTGCTCTTTGGAGAGCTATTCTATTTGAACCGCCAGAATGAGTGCGCCAACGGACCGAGCCTGGAACTTTGTGGAATCTCCATTCAACGCCGGAGAGACTGCCTCTTTCCCTACGCTGAACCGCCCAGCCATCCAAAGGGCTGGAACCAGACGTGGTTTTATTGCCAGGACACTTCTCCGGCTGACGAGAGCCCTCTGCCCGGCTTTCGTGCCGTGCGTCTGGAACCAAACCACCCTCTGCCAGACAAACTATCTCAGGTGAAGCGTCAAGCTCTGATCCCCACCATCAACAAGATCAAGGCTCTCCTGGGAAACGACCTCAATGGCATTGATCTGGTCCGGGTTTGGATCTCCTGGCGGGTGATCCCTTAAGCCGCCGCCCCGGCTTAATGTGTGATTACACGGGCCGGAAAGATGACCCTCTGCGACACAGCCGCAACGATCTACCTGAAGACGTTGTTGACGACATGACCAAGGCCTTCTTAAATGAGAGCTTGACAGACTACGGGAGGACCGGCTTAAGCCCCTTCTACAAGACTAACCCGGCCCTAGCGGTAAGCCACTGATCTGAACATCCTATTTCCTCCTTAGATAGTCTTCATCTGAACCTTAAGAAGTCTTCATTGTATTTTTCAGGCTGATGATAAATTATGGAAGGTCAAGTACGACCATGAGGCGGCAAAAAAAGCCAGAAAGGCTAAGAAAGCCGCCAGGAGAGCCGCTCCCCGCAAGAAAGGAAGCAGGCCTACTGCCTCAGAGCTGCTTCAACTAAGTGACAGCTCCGAGTCAGAGGTAACCCCCGAATCTGTAGGCTCTTGTTTTTGTTTCCGCTTTTCTGCTGTCTTTTGGCCACCTTATTAACTTGACTATCCACAGGATGACACCGGAGCAAGTAACCCGGTGACTGAAGAGGTAATGACACTTTCCTCCGACTCGGAGCCCTTGCCAAGGCTGAAAGTCTGAAGAGTAACCCGGAAAGTAAGATTTTCACATCCTTTAGCTTATCAAGATCCTCAGTTTCTTTTGAAGCAACAGATTCATGAGAGCCGGCGGCACACCCGGACCAACAAAGATGCAGACCTCTCTTCCGGCTTACCTGAAGCGTCGAGGAAGCGCCGGACCGAGGTTATCTCCCACTTATATCCTTTTCATCCTTTGGCGGGTGTTATACGTCAACCGCTCAATTCTTCTGACTCAAACTATCAGGAAACTTCACCTTCCTCTGGTGACTCGATGCAATCGAACCTGCCGGCCTTCAAGACCGTACCCGGGTAATGATGATCATCTCTTGTTGTGCTTATCTTTACCCATACTTTCGTACTAACCTTTTTGTCCTTTCAGTGCCCAGGCAAAGCTCAGCAAGAGGGAGAAGAAGAATAAGCCGATCGAAGAGCCGGTCTTGCCTGAGCCGGAGGTTTCAGCTCAAGAGCCGCCAGCTGCCTCTGCTCCTGAAGCTACCACTCCAACCGACGAACCAGCCATGGAGACTTCCACCAACCCAGACATCTCCAGCCCGGCTCAGCCGGCCGATGACCCGGACGTGGTCATCACCCGGACGGAGTTTGTCGAGCCGGGGAGACCCACTGCGCTGGCTAAGTGTTCTGCGAAGGAAGAGTTGCTAGAGCGCCACCGGGCCAAGCTAGACATCACCAACTACGCCAACCTGAGCATTGGAGAAATCATCTCCGGCTATGTCAATCAGGTGCACAGCAGCCGGGACTGGGAGATTGACATGGTGAAGCAGATACAACAGAAGTCTGAGGTACCACTCTATCACTTACTGCATAGTCATCTTTACCATACTAGCCCCCAAGTCTACTACTTATGATAGGATATGTTGTAGACTTAATTTCCGGCTTACTTCCATGAACCGGTAATTTGTAGATAGAAACTTTCGACATGCATTAGCCCCCAAGTGCCAAGTGCCTTTGCTTGGAAAGTGCTTGGGACTTTAAAATCGCATAATAATTGTTCATACTATAACTCGGAAATTGTGCAGGCTGCTTGCAAAAAATTTGAGGCTGATATCTCTGAGCTGAAGAGCCGCCTGAAGACTCAGGAAACTGAGACCCGGAAGGCCAACGCCAAATTTGAGTCCAGTATTGCTGCTCAAGAGAAGCTGAAGAAGAAGTTTGAGGCTGAAAGGAAAACTTGGGTCGAAGAGAAAGCTGCTCTGGTAAGCCGGGCCGAACAGGCGGAGAAGACTCTGACGGAGAGAACCGCCGAACTCTCCGGCTTAAAGCGCCACGTGTCACAGATGGTCGCCGCAATCTTCGGTAAGTCATTCCGCCGGCTCTCGACAAGTTTATAATCTTTATGTCTCATAACTCCCATTATTGCCAGCAGCTTATCTTACTTTGTTAAATAGGTCCCAGAAGCGCCAACCTCAATCAAAATGTGCTGACCAAGTTGAAGGCCGTGTACACTCTGGTGGAGCAACTCTACACCGGGTCACAGCGTGCCTTGGCCGTGGTGGCCCTATCCAATGAGGTTCCGACTCACCTGGCAGACGTGCTTCGCCAGCTTGCCGTTCTTCCTCAGTGTTTCCAAGAGCTGCGGCGAGCTTCTGCAAGAGCCGGAGCCATAGCTGCTCTGAGCCGGGCCAAGGCTTTCCTTCCAGAGCTAGACCCGGCTAACATTGCACTCGGTTACCCCAGCTTGAAGGAAGACGGCACCCCCTTCGACCAGAAGGACTTTGCTACCTGTGTGAAGATCGTGCACCCGGTGGCCACCCTGATTGGAAATGACACCGATCTGACTAAGTACCAGCCGGGCTACGATGAAGAGAATCAGAGGATCCCCACTCCGCGTTATGAAGCCATCAGCTTAGTCCCGCCGACTCGTAAGCACACATTTGCCCCAGAAATTGACCCGGCCGGGTTAATTGACGAGGAAGCTCAATTTGAAGCTTTGAGCGGCATTGACTGGAAATCGTCAACCTTCCAGGTCTTGGGAACAGCCGGAGGAGCGGAGAGGGATGAGCCGGAAGCTTCGACCCGGCAAGCATCTTGACTCTTTAGGCGGCTTATTAAACAATGCTTCCCCCTTTTGGACTCGGGGAGTCTTGTAATAGAATAGGACCAACATTTTAACTTTGTCGTACCATCGTGCACGTGTTGAATGCTTAATTCCCTTGAAGTTGCTTCCTTATATTCTTCCGGGTCATAATTGATCTCTCATTTTCCTTAAGCTCAAATAGCTGTCTTTAACTATCCTGCATAGAAAAACAAATCACAAGTCTCTAGGCGGCTTACCGCACTGGGAATCATAGTCTCATATATATATAACCCGGAATATGAATCTAAGTCACGAAAGACTGGTCCTCAATTATGTCCTTGATATAACCGTAATAACACACTTACAGGCCTTCAAGTACACTTCCGGTTTATACAACCCGGATAATAAGGTTGGTACCTCAACTCCGGTTTACCAGTCTTGATAATGCTGATTGTGTGCGACTAGCACTTGTGAATCAAAGTTAAGCCGGCAGAATAAGAACCGCCGTGTACGCTGTTGATACAACCAGAAGAGCTTGTTGTAAATCAGAAAATCAAAACTTAGGGGATTCCAGTTCGAATGCGACCAGAGACCCGACCCAAAGGGCTTAAGCCAAGATTCGAATGCGATCATATAGTCCCCAGTGGGTTTGGCGATGCCGATCAAGAGGGTACCGACAGCTATGTTCTCTTTGGTTCGAATACGACCCATGTTTGAACAGGAAGCCCCCAAATGACCTTAAGAGTTGTTTAACGACGCTTATTCGAATACGATCCACGTCGGTTCCCAAAGGGGGTTGAGCTATGATTCAAATATGATCAAAGAAAACTCCCCAATGAGCTCGGCACTTTGCCAATCAAATGGGTATCGACAGCTATATTCTCTTTGGTTCGAATACGACCTATGTTTGAACAGGAAGCCCCCAAGTGATTATATTGCGCATGGCTAGATTCGAATACGATCATAAGCCGGATCCTCCTTCAAGTTACCATGTGATCTTGTAATGGAAACAACACATTTACCTTTGGAGGAGAAAAAGGACAGAGGTCCTGCTTTATTGCTTATCATAATATATACATGGCTTATAGAAATATGTACATTATGAGAGCCGGTGGCTCAAGTGTAATAAGGCCGAAGCTGAGCTATGTTCCACGGCCGACAGGTCTCCTCCTCCGACTTGCGTGAATCTTTGTGCTCCCGAATGTCAATGAGGTAATATGACCCGTTGTGCAAGTTCTTGCTGACCACAAAGGGTCCTTCCCAAGGCGGGGATAGCTTGTGCGCATCTGTTTGATCTTGGATGAGCCGGAGCACAAGATCACCTTCCTGGAAGACCCGGGACTTAACCCGGCGACTGTGATAACGGCGCAGGTCTTGTTGGTAAATTGCTGAGCGAGCTGCTGCCACGTCACGCTGCTCGTCCAACAAATCAAGAGCATCTTGGCGCGCCTGTTCATTATCCGCCTCAACATAAGCCGCCACTCGAGGTGAGTCATGGCGGATGTCACTGGGGAGGACTGCTTCCGCTCCATAAACCATGAAGAAAGGCATCTAACCCGTAGACCTGTTAGGAGTAGTATTGATGCTCCATAACACGGAGGGTAACTCCTCCACCCAACAACCCGGCGTCCGTTGCAAAGGGACCAAAAGCCGGGGCTTGATGCCTTTCAGAATCTCCTGATTAGCCCTCTCAGCATGACCGTTGGATTGAGGATGAGCCACTGATGAAACATCAAGTCGAATATGCTCTCGTTGACAAAACTCCTCCATAGCACCCTTAGATAGATTGGTGCCGTTGTCAGTTATAATGCTGTGTGGAAAGCCTAAGCGAAATATCACCTTTTTCATGAACTGAACCGCCGTGGCTGCGTCGCACTTACTAACTGGCTCTGCTTCAACCCACTTTGTGAACTTGTCAACTGCCACCAAGAGGTGGGTCTTCTTATCCTTGGACCTTTTAAAAGGCCCAACCATATCACGCCCCCAGACCGCAAATGGCCAAGTGATTGGTATCATCCTCAGCTCCTGAGCCGGCACATGAACCCGTCGCGAGAACCGCTGGCAAGCATCACATTTACTGACCAAGTCCTCCGCATCAGCATGAGCCGTCAGCCAATAAAAACCATGACGAAAAGCTTTGGCCACAAGGGATTTTGAGCCGGCATGATGGCCACAATCCCCTTCATGAATCTCACACAAGATTTCTTGACCTTCCTCAGGGGAGACACAACGCTGAAACGCTCCCGTAACACTGCGGCGATGCAGTTCACCATTGATAACAACCATTGACTTAGACCACCGAGTTATTTGCCTGGCCAAAGTTTCATCCTCAGGCAAGTTTCCCCGGGTCATGTAAGCCAAGTATGGAACCGTCCAGTCCGGGGTGATGTGGAGAGCCGCCACCAACTGTGCCTCCGGGTCAGGGACAGCCAAATCTTCCTCTGTAGGTACCTTAATAGAAGGGTTATGCAAGATGTCCAGGAAAGTATTAGGCGGCACCGGTTTTCGCTGAGAGCCTAGCCGGCTTAATGCATCAGCCGCCTCGTTCTTCCTGCGATCGATGTTCTCTACTTGGTAACCCTGAAAGTGTCCAGCAATGGCATCAACTTCACGGCGATAAGCCGCCATGAGAGGGTCCTTGGAATCCCACTTGCCTGATACTTGTTGAGCCACTAAGTCTGAGTCGCCGAAACACCTTACCCGGCTCAAGCTCATCTCCTTAGCCATCCGAAGACCATGGAGCAAGGCCTCATACTCAGCCGCATTGTTAGTGCAAGGAAACATCAACCGTAGCACATAATGAAACTTGTCACCTTTAGGGGAAGCCAATACAACTCCAGCCCCGGAGCCCTCCAATTGCCTGGACCCATCGAAGTGAATAGTCCAATATTCGGCTTTTCTTCAGGCACTTGTAGCTTTGTCCAATCGTTGATGAAATCCACCAAGGCTTGAGATTTAACAGCAGTGCATGGTACGTACTTCAAACCATGCGGCCCGAGCTCTATAGCCCACTTAGCCACTCTTCCCGTGGCTTCTCTGTTTTGGATGATATCTCCAAGGGGAGCAGAACTGACCACAGTGATAGGGTGACCCTGGATATAATGCTTAATCTTCCGGCTTGCCATGAACACGCCATAAACAAGCTTCTGCCAATGAGGATACCGCTGTTTGGACTCGATGAGCACTTCACTGACGTAGTAAACCGGCCGCTGAACCGGATGCTCCTTACCCTCTTCCTTGCGCTCCACCACCACAACCACACTGACGGCCCGTGTGTTAGCAGCTACATACAGTAATAAAGGCTCCTTGTCAACCGGAGCAGCAAGGACTGGGGGCTCTGCCAGCTGTCTCTTCAAATCCTCAAAAGCAGTATTAGCAGCATCATTCCAGACAAAGTCATCAGTTTTCTTCATCAACTGGTACAATGGCATGGCCTTCTCACCCAAACAGCTTATAAACCGGCTTAAAGCAGCGATACGACCCGCCAGGCGCTGGACGTTGTCTATACACGCCGGCTTAGCCAGAGAAGTGATTGCCTTGATCTTCTCCGGGTTAGCTTCAATGCCTCTGTTAGAAACCAAGAAACCCAAGAGCTTGCCTGCAGGAACACCAAAAACACACTTGGCCGGGTTAAGCATCATCTTGTAGACCCGGAGATTATCAAAGGTTTCCCTCAGATCAAGTATCAAGGTTTCCTTCTCCCTGGACTTAACCACAATATCATCCACATAGGCATGAACATTGCGCCCAATCTGGTTATGAAGACAGTTCTGGACGCAACGTTCATAAGTCGCCTGTGCACTCTTGAGTCCGAAGGGCATAGACAGATAACAGAAGGCTCCAAAGGGAGTGATAAACGCCGTCTTCTCCTGGTCCTTAACTGCCATTTTAATCTGATGGTATCCAGAATAAGCATCCAAGAAACTTAAGCGCTCGCAACCCGCCGTAGCATCAATGATTTGATCAATACGGGGAAGGGCAAAAGGATCAGCCGGACATGCCTTGTTTAAGTCCGTGTAGTCCACACACATCCGCCAGGTGCCATTCTTCTTGAGCACGAGCACCGGATTAGCTAACCACTCTGGGTGAAAGACTTCAACAATAAACCCGGCCGCCAAGAGCCGGGCCACCTCTTCACCAATGGCTTTTCGCCTCTCTTCATTAAACCGCCGAAGGAATTGCCTGACCGGCTTAAATTTCGGATCAACATTGAGAGTGTGCTCAGCGAGTTCTCTAGGTACACCTGGCATGTCAGAAGGCTTCCATGCAAAGATGTCCCTATTCTCATGGATGAACACGATGAGCGCGCTTTCCTATTTTGGATCCAGATTGGCACTGATGCTAAACTGCTGAGATGAATCACGTGGAACGAAATCAACAAGTTTAGTCTCATCAGCCGACTTAAATTTCATTGCCGGCTCATGCTCCGTAGTCGGCTTTTTCAGAGAGGTCATATCAGTTGGGTCAACATTGTCCTTGTAAAATTTCAACTCCTCTGTTGCACAAACAGATTCTGCATAAGCTGCATCGCCTTCCTCACACTCCAAGGCCACCTTCCGGCTGCCATGAACCGTAATGGTCCCATTGTGACCCGGCATCTTGAGCTGTAAATACACGTAACACGACCGTGCCATGAACTTGGCGTAAGCCGGCCGCCCAAATATGGCATGATACGGACTCCTTATCTTGACCACCTCAAAGGTCAATTTTTCTACCCTGTAGTTGTACTCGTCTCCAAAGGCTACTTCCAACTCGATCTTGCCAACTGGATAAGCCGACTTACCAGGCACCACACCATGGAAAATAGTGTTGGACTGGCTGAGGTTCTTATCAATCAACCCCATACGACGGAAAGTCTCATAATAGAGGATGTTGATGCTGCTGCCTCCATCCATGAGCACCTTAGTGAAGTTATATCCTCCCACCTGAGGAGCCACCACCAAGGCCAAGTGACCCGGATTATCAACCCGGGGAGGGTGATCCTCCCTACTCCACACAATAGGCTGCTCAGACCATCTTAAATAGCGTGGAACAGCCGGCTCAACAGCATTCACAGCCCTCTTATGAAGCTTCTGATCTCGCTTACACAGACTGGTGGTAAATACATGATACTGTCCACCGTTAAGCAGCTTTGGATTGGTCTGATAACCCCCCTGCTGTTGTTGATGACCCTGGCCAGACTGCTGATTAAAGCCCCCTTGACCGTTCTGTGGATTAGAATTTGAGCCGCCGCCCGGGCCATGAAAACCGCGGGTGCCTGAGCCGCCGCCCGGGCCATTGTTGCCATTAAAGGCATTGGAATTCTTAAAGGCCTTCATGATTGCGCAATCCTTCCATAAATGAGTAGCTGGCTTCTCCCTAGAGCCATGCCTTGGACAAGGCTCATTCAACAGCTGCTCCAGCGTCGGGCCTGACCCGCCGGCTCAGGGAGGTGGCCTCCCCTTGCGTCGCTGGTTATTACCCTGTGAGCTGGTGTTGGCCACGAACTCTAGGCTGCCGTCAGCCTTACGCTTGCCACCTCCTTGGTTCCCCGGGTTATGCTGAGGACCCATACCATTGCCGTTCTTCTTTCCCTTCCCTGTCCTTTCATCATCTGAAGCGGGGTCCTTGGTACTATCAGAATCGGCGTACTTGACGAGGGCCGCCATCAGCGTGCCCATATCATTGCAGTCGCGCTTAAGCCGCCCGAGTTTCATCTTCAGGGGAAGGAAACGACAATTCTGCTCCAACATTAAGACTGCAGAGCCGGCATCCATCTTATCAGATGAATGTATGATCTCTTTGACCCGGTGAATCCAATGTGTCGTAGACTCACCCTCCTGCTGTTTACAGTTAGTCAAATCCACAATTGACATAGACTGCCTATAGGTATCTTTGAAGTTTTGGATGAACCGGGCTTTCAGCTCAGCCCAAGACCCGATGGAATTCGGTGGTAGCCCTTTCAACCAAGTGCTGGCAGTCCCATCTAACATCATGGTGAAGTACTTGGCCATCGCGGCTTCACTGACCTCCAGCTATTCCATGGCCATCTCGTAACTCTCGATCCAGGCTTCGGGTTGTAGATCAGCCGTGTAATTAGGCACTTTCCTAGGCCCTTTGAAGTACTTGGGTAGACGTTCATTGCGGAGAGCCGGCACTAAACAAGGGACACCTCCAGTCCTCGTAGGGATACCCACATCGACGGAAGTCGTCGGATAAGCCGGGGGAGTCTGGTAAGCCGTCAATTGAGGTACCTGCTCTGCCTCTTGCCGCGCTCTGTCTTGGTCTGTTGCGTGAAAGGCTCCGTTATGAGCCGGGCCATGGCCAGGGGGCAAGTCATGGCGTCGGAATTACTTGAGCCGGTCGCTGAAACCATGTGTCTACTATAACTCCGGCTCCGGCCTGGACGAGGGGTTGAATGGATCCTGTCCCGGCTGTAAGAGTACGCCTCTTGCTGTGCCAGCGCTGTCTGAAGGAGTTCTCTGACCCGGCGGGTTTCAACAGCCGTCGGAGAATCGCCGTCAATTGGGAGAGCCGCCAGCCGTGCTGCCGCGGCGACTATGTTTTCCAACGGGTTAGCATAATGACCCGGCGGTATTGGCACATACTGAGGCGGGGCAGGGTTCACCCGGGGAGGCCCCATCACTTGTGGCTGAATAAGTGTCCCAGCCCCGGGCACCATGATCTCCGGCGGGTTACTAGACCCTGCACCTGGCGTATTGAAGAGGTTTCAAGGATCGTAGACCGGAGGGAGTCGAGATTGGGCCTTTTGATGCCTCCTTCTCATGACCTCATTGGACGCGTTCTGATCCATCATGAGCCGGAAGGACTGCGCCTGAATCAACTGAGTCTGGGCGTCGAGAGCCGCCCTCTCCGCAGCCATCCTGATCCCTTCCGCCGCCAGATCCTCCTTGGCTTTCACTAGATCTAACTTTAACTGCGCCACCTCCGCGTCATGCTGAGCTTGATCCGCCGGGTCAACCGTGGCGGTCAACAGGGCCGTCATCTTGTCCGTGAGATCCATCAGCACCTGAGCCGGCGAGGGCACTGGGTTTCCTGACCCGGCGGCAGGGTTTTGAACAGGCTGTGCCCCGGCCATGAAGATCCCAACCCGGCTCGGCGGCTCAAAGGGGTCCGGAATACTGTCACCATCGGAACAACCCCTGAGCCTGCCAACTTGAAGTTGATACAACGAGTTTGACTCATCTGTGGACGACTCGCCGTCAGAGCCGGCGGCCGTCTCATCACCAGATCCAGACCCCGCAGAGAGTCCTTCATGAACACATCCCACAAAAGCATGCTTCAAGGCAGGTAGAGCCCGGGCGGGTCGTGCACGCTGAGCCGTCTCGATGAGACCGGCGCAGAGATCCGGCTCAGGGCCCGGCTCACCAATCTTGCCAACGAAAACATGAATTCCGCCGAAGGGGACCCGGTACCCGTACTCAATTGAGCCGGCGTCGGGGCCCCAGTTTGTGTCGTCGATGTAGAGCTTGCCGCGACGACTCTTGGTCATCCGGCCCACAGCGTATCCCTTGAGCCCTTCGAAGCTGCCCTTCAAGAACTCAAATCCACCGTGCGCGGGCCCCACGGTGGGCGCCATCTATCGTGGAATTGTCACGGCAAATGTCCTCGTGCTAGGACTTAGTCGTGGAGCCATCGCAACTAGGAAGCTTAAAGGGGTTAAACGGGACAAGGAACACGAGGGTTATACTGGTTCGGCCCCTTACGGTGAAGGTAAAAGCCTACGTCCAGTTGAGGTGGTATTGCTTATGGTTTCGATGACCAGGGAGCTTAATTGCTACGCCTGGTTCTCGACGAGATCTTACTTGTCCTGAACCGCCGCCGGGTCGCCCCTTTATATAGAGAGGTTGACGCCCAGCGGCTCTCAGAGTCCCGGCCGGCTCATAACAGTGTCCGGCTCGGACTCTTATCTATTCTTGCCTTACACTACAAGTTTACCCTAACGGCGGCTAATGCTACGGGCCTTAAGCCATCTCCGGGTCTTGGGCCCGTTATTGACCCGCCGTCTTCATCTTTGGTACTGGGCTTCGCGTAGTAACCATCATGGGTAACCCGGCCCCTCCTAGGCGGGTGACTCCAACGGTTATATCCTCAACAGAAATGCAGTAATTTCAAAAAAAATCCTACGATCACGCAAGATCTATCTAGGTGATGCATAGCAACAAGCGGAGAGAGTGTGTCCATGTACCCTCGTAGACTGAAAGCGGAAGCGTTTATCAACACGGTTGATGTAGTCGTACGTCTTCACGATCCGACCGATCCTAGCACCAAACGTACGGCACCTCCGTGTTCAGCACACGTTCAGCTCAATGATGTCCATCGTACTCTTGATCCAGTTGAGGCCGAGGGAGAGTTCCATCAGCACGACGGCGTGGCGACGGTGATGATGAAGTTACCGGCGCAGGGCTTCGCCTAAGCACTATGACGATATGACCGAGGTGTGTAACTGTGGAGGGGGCACCGCACACGGCTAAGAGATTGTCTGTTGTGCTTTGGGGTGCCCCCTTGGCCACGTATATAAAGGAGGGAGGAGGAGGAGGCCGGCCTAGGAGGGGCGCACCTATAGGGGGAGTCCAACTAGGATTCCCAATCCTTGTTGGAGTCCCCTTCCTTTTCCATGAGGGGAGAGAGGGAAGGAGTAGGAGAGGGAGAAGGAAAGAGAGGGGGGCGCCGCCCCCGCCCTAGTCCAATTAGGACTTGCCATGGGGGGGCGGCCACCCCTTGAGGCCCTTCTCTCCTTTCCCATATGGCCCATTAAGGCCCACTACTTCCCCCAGCGAATTCGCGTAACTCTCCGGTACTCCGAAAAATACCCGAATCACTCGGAACCTTTCCGATGTCCGAATATAGCCTTCCAATATATCGATCTTTACCTCTCAAACATTTCGAGACTCCTCGTCATGTTCGTGATCTCATCTGGTACTCCGAACAAACTTCGGTCATCAAATCACATAACTCATAATACAAATCGTCATCGAACGTTAAGCATGCGGACCCTACAGGTTCGAGAACTATGTAGACATGACTGAGACACATCTCCGGTCAATAACCAATAGCGGAACCTGGATGCTCATATTGGCTCCTACATATTCTACGAAGATCTTGATCGGTCAAACCGCATAACAACATACGTTGTTCCCTTTGTCATCGCTATGTTACTTGCCCGATGAAAGATCGTGGATGTCGCCTAGAGGGGGGGTGAATAGGCGCTTTAAAATAATTACGGTTTAGGCTTGAACAAATGCGGAATAAACCTAGCGGTTAATTTGACAAGCACAAAACCTACAACAACTAGGCTCACTTATGTGCACCAACAACTTATGCTAAGCAAGATAAACAACTAAGTGATAGCAAGATATATGACAAGAAACAATATGGCTATCAGAAAGTAAAGTGCATAAGTAAAGGGTTCGGGTAAGAGATAACCGAGGCACGCGGAGACGACGATGTATCCCGAAGTTCACACCCTTGCGGATGCTAATCTCCGTTTGGAGCGGTGTGGAGGCACAATGCTCCCCAAGAAGCCACTAGGGCCATCGTAATCTCCTCACGCCCTCGCACAATGCAAGATGCCGTGATTCCACTAAGGGACCCTTGAGGGCGGTCACTGAACCCGTACAAATGGCAACCCTTGGGGGCGGTCACCGAACCCGTCAAATTGCTTGGGCGATCTCCACAACCTAATTGGAGACCCCGACGCTTGCCCGGAGCTTTACACCACAATGATTGAGCTCCGAACACTACCAACCGTCTAGGGCGCCCAAGCACCCAAGAGGAACAAGCTCAAGGGCACCAAGCACCCAAGAGTAATAAGCTTCTCAACTTGTAACTTCCACGTATCACCGTGGAGAACTCAAACCGATGCACCAAATGCAATGGCAAGGGCACACGGAGTGCCCAAGTCCTTCTCTCTCAAATCCCACCGAAGCAACTAATGCTAGGGAGGAAAATGAGAGGAAGAACAAGAAGGAGAACACCAAGAACTCCAAGATCTAGATCCAAGGGGTTCCCCTCACATAGAGGAGAAAGTGATTGGTAGAAATGTGGATCTAGATCTCCTCTCTCTTTTCCCTCAAAAACTAGCAAGAATCCATGGAGGGATTGAGAGTTAGCAAGCTCGAAGAAGGTCAAGAATGGGGGAAGAACACGAGCTCAAAGGATAAGGTTCATTGGGGAAGAAGACCTCCTTATATAGTGGGGGGAACAATCCAACCGTTACCCCCACTTCAGCCCCGCAGAGAGCGGTACTACCGCTTGCCCCTATAAGCGGTACTACCGCTCTCCCTCGCGGTACTGCCGCTGGGCCCAGAGCGGTACTACCGCGGTGGCAAGGCGGTACTACCGCAAGAGAGCGGTACTACGGCCCCCACTGCCGCGGCTAGTACCGTAGAACCCGACACGAAAAAGACCCCTCGAATCGAGGCGGTACTAGTACGAGACCATAGCGGTACTACAGCTGGGGCCACCAGCGGTACTACCGCTCTGGAGCGGTACTACCGCTTGTAGCACCCAAGCGGTACTACCGCTCCGGCCCGCGGTACTACCGCTAGGAAACCAAAACTGCCATAACTTCTGCATATGAGCTCCGAATTGAGCAAACTCAAGCTTGTTGGATTGAGAAAGACGAGTAGCATCAAACCCGTACAAATGGCAACCCTTGGGGGCGGTCACCAAACCCGTACACTTTGGCAACCCTTGGGGGCGGTCACCGGTACCCGTCAAATTGCTCAGGGCGATCTCCACAACCTAATTGGAGATCCCGACGCTTGCCCGGAGCTTTACACCACAATGATTGAGCTCCGAACACCACCAACCGTCTAGGGCGCCCAAGCACCCAAGAGGAACAAGCTCAAGGGCACCAAGCACCCAAGAGTAATAAGCTTCTCAACTTGTAACTTCCACGTATCACCGTGGAGAACTCAAACCGATGCACCAAATGCAATGGCAAGGGCACACGGAGTGCCCAAGTCCTTCTCTCTCAAATCCCACCGAAGCAACTAATGCTAGGGAGGAAAATGAGAGGAAGAACAAGAAGGAGAACACCAAGAACTCCAAGATCTAGATCCAAGGGGTTCCCCTCACAAAGAGGAGGAAGTGATTGGTGGAAATGTGGATCTCGATCTCCTCTCTCTTTTCCCTCAAAAACTAGCAAGAATCCATGGAGGGATTGAGAGTTAGCAAGCTCGAAGAAGATCAACAATGGGGGAAGAACACGAGCTCAAAAGATAAAATTCATTGGGGAAGAAGACCCCCTTATATAGTGGGGGAAGAAATCCAGCCGTTACCCCCACTTCAGCCCCGCAGAGAGCGGTACTACCGCTCGGCCAGCGGTACTACCGCTTGGCCCTATAAGCGGTACTACCGCTCCCCCTCGCGGTACTGCCGCTGGGCCCAGAGCGGTACTACTGCGGTGGCAGGGCGGTACTACCGCAAACGAGCGGTACTACGGCCCCCACTGCCGCGGCTAGTACCGTAAAACCCGACACGAAAAAGACCCCTCGAATCGAGGCGATACTAGCACGAGACCGCAGCGGTACTACGGCTGGGGGCTACCAGCGGTACTACCGCTCTGGAGTGGGTAGTACCGCTTGTAGCACCCAAGCGGTACTACCGCTCCGGCCCGCGGTACTACCGCTAGGAAACCAAAACTTCCATAACTTCTGCATATGAGCTCCGAATTGAGCAAACTCAAGCTTGTTGGATAGAGGAAGACAACAAATAGAGGAGTGAAACCAAGGTGTTATAGTAAGAAGAGGCAGGGGAGGTATGCCAACAAATAGAGGAGTGAAACCTCCAACCGAGAAGAACCGGCATAACCTCCAACATCGAAAACATCATAGAAGATGCGAGTGAACTCCGTTTTCGATGAACTCGAGCTTGTCATCAAGATGACCATAAGCTCCAAAACTCACAAAGAGAAGAACCAAACAAGAACCAACAAAGATGATGCAAGGATGCAATGGTTTGAGCTCTCTATGAACGATACGATCAAGCTACTCATCGAGAGCCCCCCTTGATAGTACGGCAATCGATCCTATAACCCGGTCTCCCAACTACCATCATGAGACAGGTAAAATAGAAAACCTATCAAGAGCAAACCTTTGCCTTGCACATGGTCCACTTGAGCTACATGATGACGATCTTGACTCCCTCAAGTTGGACCACCTTTCTTGGTTGTGTTGGCTCGATGAAGACTAGTTGATTGCTCCCCCATACTCCAGTATGGGTGAGCCACTCTTCCGCACATCTTCACAAGTCCATTGTCACCACAATGGACGGAAAGCTTCAAGCATTTGATCTCTTCATGATGCTTCACTTGAACTTGCACACCGCAACATCTTCACAAGTCCATTGTCGCCACAATGGACGGCAAGCTTCAAGCATTTGATCTCTTCATGATGCTTCACTTGAACTTGCACACCGCAACCTAACCCCACAAAGAACTCTCACGAAGATCATGGGTTAGTACACAAAGCGTAATTGACAATGCTTACCACACCATGGGATCGCTTGATCCCTCTCGGTACATCTTGTGCGCTTTGTGTGTTGATCAACTTGATTCACTCTTGACTTAGTCTTGATCAACCTTGACTCTTTCCAACTCTCTTCATTTGGATGATGTCTTGAAGGTAAACATGAATGATCACACAATCTTCTTCTTCAATACATGCTTGCAATAAGATCTACTCTCACATGACCAATCTTTGGATAATTCCTTAATAACACCTTGGTCACCACATAAACTCCTTGAAACCAACACATGGACTTCAAGAAATGCCTATGGACAAATCCTTCAAATATAACTCAAGGCAACCATTAGTCCATAGAGATTGTCATCAATTACCAAAACCAAACATGGGGGCACCGCATGTTCTTTCACCCGAGATGATCATCGGTATCCTCATACCTAGTTCAATCTCGTTACCGGCAAGTCTCTTTACTCGTTCCGTAATGCATCATCCCGTAACTAACTCATTAGTCACATTGCTTGCAAGGCTTATAGTGATGTGCATTACCGAGAGGGCCCAGAGATACTTCTCCGATACACGGAGTGACTAATCCTAATCCCGATCTATGCCAACTCAACAAACACCTTCGGAGACACCTGTAGAGCATCTTTATGGTCACCCAGTTACGTTGTGACGTTTGATAGCACACAAGGTGTTCCTCCGGTATTCGGGAGTTGCATAATCTCATAGTCAGAGGAACATGTATAAGTCATGAAGAAAGCAATAGCAATAGAACTTAACGATCAAAATGCTAAGCTAACGAATGGCTCTTGTCCATCACATCATTCTATAATGATGTGATCCCGTTCATCAAATGACAACACATGTCTATGGTCAGGAAACATAACCATGTTTGATTAACGAGCTTGTCAAGTAGAGGCATACTAGGGACACTTTTGTTTTGTCTATGTATTCACACATGTACTAAGTTTCTGGTTAATACAGTTCTAGCATGAGTAATAAACATTTATCATGATATAAGGAAATATAAATAACAATTTTATTATTGCCTCTAGGGCATATATACTTCAGTGAGTTAATACATGGCCCTGCATGGTAGCTAAAACGACATCTCTTAGTTGTTGTGATTAATTGTTGCGTTTAGAGATAGTAATCAGGGCTTTGATTGGAGGAAGGACCGGTCAAGTTTCTCCTTCTCCTCCAATCTGCTTGCACCTTGGTCCTGCTGCACCTTCTAACGTGGCTTATTACACCTAGACGGAGGGAGTAGTACGAGATACGGTGGCACACTGACTTAGGTCAAATACAAGTGCTCAAAATTGTGTGCATGTTATAATAAGGATTCACTTAAAATAGTACGTGAGCGAACGGAGGGATCAATTGGACAGTGTTCACGAGCAGTAGCGAGATGTGTGAGGTAAGATACACCGCTGGCGCTTTTAATTTTTCTTATTACTTTGTTTGTTTCACCCTCTGACTGGTGGGACCCAACGTACTACATGGAGAAAGGTAAGTTGACTAAGGCTGCATTATTTCTGTACTACCAACACTGCTTTAAATCCCAAAAGACCTTACCACCAAAGCCACATGCCACGATTATGATTTTAATCCCAATGACTCCCACACACAAAAAAACACGGCATGCTTGTCACACGAATGAAGGAATGTATAAAAGGTTATTTTCCTCTCGTTAAACATATCGTGAGGGTGGTGTAGCTGGTTAGCATGTTTGCTCATCAAACTTGAGGTCTCCGGTTCAATAACCACACTTGAGCATAATTTTGTTTTTGTTCGGCTTCTTTCTTCCACCCAATGACAAGTAGGCCCCGCATGACAGAGAGAGAAGGTGATCTGGGGCGGTGCCAGGAGGATACTTTGACTGGTCCAAATGGATGGATACGGAGCTATACGATCTCGTAGTGACCGTATAATCACTTCACCACGTATACGCTGCAGACTCGGCACTTGTTTTCTAGGATTTGCACTCTTCACACTCTCTCTCCACTATATATATACACGCTGGAGACGCAGCGCTTGTAGTTGCTCTCTTCACATTCTCTCACCCTCTCCAGATCTAAACAAGACTTTGTTGGCCTCTCTCCCCTCACTGCTGGTCAAAGAGCCGGCAGGATCCGTCTGCCGGGAAGGGAAGGAGGCTTAAAACTGTCGCCGTCGGCGAGGGAGGGAATCCACTATCGGCGCAACTGTTCTCTTTCACCCAGCGGTGGTGCGGGAGGGCCTTCGACCCCTTCTTCCTCGCTGTCATACATAGTGTGGGAAAAACGGCCTCCGATCGCCCACCAAACCACACCCCAAGAACCTTAAGGTATAATTTACTTATTCCACATGCATTGCTCTAGCTGCATGTGGCCTTTTTCCGCTTCTGCATTAGAATCTAGGTGATGGATCAAATAGGAAAGTAGTGGGGAAAGTTGTATAGCATCAATCTAGGACGTGGTTCAAAAAGGAAAGGAAGGGGAGAAAGTAGTGGGGAAAGTTGTATAGCATGAATCTAGGACGTGGTTCAAAGAGGAAAGGAATGGGGGAAAGTTGTGGGGAAAGTTGTATAGCATGAATCTAGGATGTGGTTCAAAGAGGAAAGGAGAGGGGAAGTACTAGTACAAGCTGGCTATCCATCACCTACGTTGGTCGAAAAGGGAAAACAATGACAAACGCACTACACACATCTGTAACAAACTGATCTTTTTGTTTTGGGGGACAAGGCTGTAGAGTTTGAGCAGTACTAGATTTGCTGCGCTCACATAGGGAAAGGTGTCTGAAGATAACAAAACTGGGACCAACACAAATAGGCTCCTTGGTTGTTTGTTCTTTGTTGCAACAGACTGTGCATCACCCCTTCATACATCGGTAGATGCACATGGTGCTGGTGCAAACACTATCCCGTGCAACTCTTTAGCTGTTGTTAATCTAAGGCCCTGTTTGGCTAAAAAGTCCTAGGACTTGTTTTAGTCCCAACTAAAAGTCCCTAGTCCCTACCTACTTGGTTCCAAGGACTAAACATGGACTAGAGGTTATTAAATAACATGCTAAAAGACCATGTTACCCCTAGTAATGAACAAATAGAGATAAGGTGCGATGCGGGCAGGGGCAACTGTTGGAAAAAGTCCCAAAAAGACTTTCCCTCGGGGTCTTCTTTCTTTAGTCTAAATGCCCACTTTTAGTCCCTAAAAGTCCCTCCTGTTTGGTTTAGATGGGACTGAAAGGGACTTTTTTTAGTCCCTACACCAAAAAGTCCCTCTAAACAAACACCCTCTAATAATGCCGCTGGAAAATTGATGCAATGCCACAGTTAAAAGCAAATAACATGTTTAAGGAATTTTATTGTTAATATAATTTCTCTGTTAATATGAATCAATGCCACCGTTTGAGAAATGCTACTGTCTTGCTTTATTTCCCATTTAGATAAGTTAGATGCTTCTTTTTGTTGGCTTCTGTGTCATCCACCGTTATTGACCACTAGTTGTTTCCTTTCCACCTCTGTGTAAAAAGGGTTATCTACTTCACCTCGTTGCAGTTGTGACCTTTTGTTGAACTGCACAAAACACTTTTGTTTTAAGAGTGTTTTGTGCAGTTCAACCAAAATGTCACACCAACAACATTGCTTAATTGCTTGATCTTAGTGGAATTGCACAAGAGGAGATCTTACTTCCTATCCGTGTTGGCAAATTTGGTTTAGATCTTCTTCTTGTGAGTTGTTTGAATTCCCCGTCATGAGAGGTCAGTACTAGCCTTATTTCACATTATTATGCAGTGTGCTTTCATATGTTGTGCTACTTGTATGGTAATGTTGCTTGATTTTAGTGAACTGCACAAATCGAGACAAGACTTCCAATCTATATGTGCACCGTAATATCCCATTGAGGTAAGATAAGGATATTTCACAACTGTTGGCCTGTATTTTGCCACTTTCATCAGAAAATTAAAATCGTTGTTTAGTGCTATACTTGTGCTCCCTAATTGACATGCCAAATCTTACATTGAAGGCGAAGCTTGTCTGTTATTGAACCAAGTATTGAAGGGGAAGAACAAGCGGAAGAAAAACAAAAATCAACTCATGGTGATGTAATGAAGCACTGGAACTGTGATGACACAAGTAACGATATAGTTTTGCATCTTCATTTATTGCTATGGCTGGAACGTCAATTGTTTTGCCACTAATTTGATGCCACTCTTAATGTAGTATGTAATTATCTCTACTTGTGCAAACAGGGATCTTCTTTGAAGATGCCATATATTTTAGTGGAACTGCACAAGAAGATGTTGGAAACATTAAACTAATCGAGGAGTATATAGTAAGCATGGCAACCACAATAGATAACAACAGATGGTTCCGGAGAAGTGCTTGATCTGTATGCTCTAGAAAATAAGCCTCCTATCAAAGGTTGGTACTCGCCCACGGATTTCATCCATATGATTGAGCTTTGTCATCTCTATTGGTGTTGTGCTACTGTTTAGATACTGTCATGAGAAAGTGGTATTGTCCTTGAGAAGTGCTTCATCTGTGTTGTTTTAAATATTTCCTTTCCTTTTTTTCGAGCAAACAGGGATGCTAGAATTTAGTTGTCCTCTTGTCTTTGCACAACAGGATCATCCTCCTCTGAAGAAGAATATGGAGTACGTGAAGTGACTAGTTTCGATTATGCCAGGATGAAGAAGCCATGTCTATCTTCTCATCATAAGGAGAAGTTGAAGGATGGTTACATTACTCCCCACAAGACCAAACTAACTTCAGCTCAGAAGGACGGACAGATCTCCATCTTTTTTGATGTGATGCGCAAGTACAATGTTGTTCTAGGATTCTTTCCGGTGAGTTCCATTTTTTAAGTGTGCTCTACATGGACCATGTAGGCGCCTGTTTAAACTGTCAATTCATAGTACAGTTTGCTTTATACTAATATTTTTTTTGTATTTGTGCAAACAGGGGTGCTCAGCTTAATTTCAATGGGAACTGCACAAAATGTACATGAATACATCGAATCATTCATTTCCACCACAAGAAAGGAGGCGCCGATATGTTCAAGGCGTTGCAACATATAAAGGCGAAATCATACAAGCTACGCGCGAATTTGGTTGATTTTTGAGGAACTGCACAAAAAGAACAACTGGTTTATTTAGCACGAGGTGCCATGTCAATGTCCGAACTGATGGCAAACCCTGTCCATTCCACAATCGTAGGCATTTGATATTTTGGAATGGAAAAACCTTGTCAAAGTTTGCTCATTGATGTACGAAAAACAACACGCATTTGACATTTTGGAATGGGACAACCTTGTCAAATTTTGCTCATTGATGTTAGGAAGAAGACATGCGTTTGATATTTTCGAATGGGACGCCCTTTGCTGTCAGCAGCATCGATCGATTTTTCTTTATTCTTTAGTTGTGAAGTAAATATTGGCTCTGACATGTGAATCGCTGAGATGCATAATCATCGATTGTTTTGAATGTTCTCTATGAATTGCCAGGCATGTGTGTTTGATTGCCATGTACAGGAACGCTAAAAAGCTGCTCAATCTCTTTGTACAACCTCTGTTCCTTTTTACTTCGCATATTATATTTCTTTCAAGTCAGTTGATTTTACATTGTGAATGTTCATACTTTTTTCTATAAGATTGGTTGATAAACCACAAGTATAGGGGATCGCAACAGTTTTCGAGGGTAGAGTATTCAACCCAAATTTATTGATTCGACACAAGGAGAGCCAAAGAATATTCTCAAGTATTAGCAGTTGAGTTGTCAATTCAACCACACCTGGATAACTTAATATCTGCAGCAAAGTATTTAGTAGCAAAGTAGTATGGACGTAACGGTAACGGTAGCAAAAGTAACAGTGATAGTTTTGTAGTGATTGTAACAGTGGCAACAGAAAAGTAAATAAGCGAAGAACAATATGTGAAAAACTCGTAGGCATTGGATCGGTGATGGAGAATTATGCCGGATGCGATTATTCATGCAACAGATATAACATAGGGTGACACAGAACTAGCTCCAATTCATCAATGTAATGTAGGCATGTATTCTGAATATAGTCATACGTGCTTATGGAAAAGAACTTGCATGACATCTTTTGTCCTACCCTCCCGTGGCAGCGGGGTCCTAGCGGAAACTAAGGGATATTAAGGCCTCCTTTTAATAGAGTTCCGGACCAAAGCATTAACACATAGTGAATACATGAACTCCTCAAACTACGGTCATCATCGGGAGTGGTCCCGATTATTGTCACTTCGGGGTTGCCGGATCATAACACATAGTAGGTGACTATAGACTTGCAAGATAGGATCAAGAACTCGCATATATTCATGAAAACATAATAGGTTCAGATCTGAAATCATGGCACTCGGGCCCTAGTGACAAGCATTAAGCATAGCAAAGTCATAGCAACATCAATCTCAGAACATAGTGGATACTAGGGATCACACCCTAACAAAACTAACTCGATTACATGATAAATCTCATCCAACCCATCACCATCCAGCAAGCCTATGATGGAATTACTCACGCACGGAAGTGAGCATCATGAAATTGGTGATGGAGGATGGTTGATGATGACGATGGCGACGGATTCCCCTCTCCGGAGCCCTGAACGGACTCCAGATCAGCCCTCCCGAGAGAGTTTAGGGCTTGGCGGCGGCTTCGTATCGTGAAATGCGATGAATCCTTCTCTCTGATTTTTTTCTCCCCGAACACGAATATATGGAGTTGGAGTTGAGGTCGGTGGAGCTCCAGGGGGCCCACGACGCAGGGGGCGCGCCCTGGGGGTGCAGGCGCGCTTCCCACCCTCGTGGAAAGGGTGTGGGTCCCCTGGCCTTGATTCTTTCACCAGTATTTTTAATTATTTCCAAAAATAATCTTCGTGAAGTTTCAGGTCATTCCGAGAATTTTTGTTTCTGCACAAAGATAACACCATGGCAATTCTGCTGAAAACAGCGTCAGTCCGGGTTAGTTCCATTCAAATCATGCAAGTTAGAGTCCAAAACAAGGGCAAAAGTGTTTGGAAAAGTAGATACGGCGGAGACGTATCATTGGTCAAAGTAGAGATACTTTGACTGCAGATAAAACTTGTATGCAGACTAAAAAGGACCAGAGGGAGTACATGTGAAACTGCTGCAAACGAGGTGATCACCGTGGGAATAATGCTAGTACGTATTGTTTTGCATGTTCATCCAATGCCAGTGATACAAGAATTCAAACTAATCGAACTAAATTCATTCATACACGGTCGGATTTCATATAAACATGCCGGATTTCATTACATATCATACATTCTTCAACTAAAAAGGGGTGCGCTGGAGGTATAATTAATTAACCGAAGCTACCCACCTGTGTCCGGTTGAGCTGAACAGAAGCTTCTTCTCCAACGGCCTGAGCTTCAGTGACTTAACTGCAGGTGCAGTTGCGTAACTGACATGTGGCCTAGATGCCTGCTGGGCCCACGTGTCAGTGACCCAACTGCACCACCAGTTAAGTAACTGAAGCAGCGTCCTTCTCCAACATAGCTCTCCGACTCCACATCGCCACCAAGAAGCTTGGATTCAACCGGAGGGTAGCAGCGGTGGCCTTACTTGGACCTGAGCGGCTGCGACCTACCGTGTTCTACTCTTCCTCGTTTTCTGTGTGGCGCGGCCTCGTTGCCAGCGGGGTGGGGCCTCGACGGAGCCAGCGATGTCCTCTGTCTCGTTGCCGGCGGGGCGGCGCCTCGGCCGAGCGGGGAAATCCTCCCCCTCATTGCCGGCAGGGTGGGGCCTCGGCTAAGCCGACGATGTCCTCTGCCTCGTTGTTAGCGGGGCGGGGCCTCGGCGGAGTAGGGCCTCGCCGAAGCCGGCGAGGTCCTCCGCCTCGGTGCCGGCGGGGCGGGGCCTCGGTGGAGCCGGCGATGTCCTCTGCCTTGTTGTTGGCGCGGCGGGTCCTCGGCGGAGAAGGGCCTCGCCGAAGTCGGCAAAATCCTTCGCCTCGGTGCCGGCAGGGCGAAGCATCAGCAGAGCCGGCGGTGTCCTCTGCCTCTTTGTTGGCGCCGCGGGGCCTCGGCGGAGCAGGGCCTCGTCGACGCCAGCACAGCGGGACTTGTCGAAGCCGGCATTGTCCTCTTCCTCGTCCTCGGTCTCTCCAAACAGCGCCTCGCCCGCTTCATCGCCCTCTTTGTAGGCGGCCACAACCTCCGGCACCCGCATGCGGTACCGCCAGCGCTCGAGGCGGCCCTCACGGGTGGAGCGGGACGAGTCGAGCAGTGCCTCCTGCTCCGCCCGCTCCGCGGTAGTCTGCTCCTCCGCCTGCAGGTGCTCCTGGATGAGATGGTGGTTGTAGGCGGCGTCAGCCTGCGCCTCCCGAAACTTCTCCTGATGCTTCTGCCTCACTGTGTCCATGTATTGGGCACGGGCCTCGCCGATGGTCATGGTGCGATGCACCGGCAAGGATGGCGCGGAGAAGGGGGTTGGCGCCGGATCGTCGACTACCATGTTCTCCATTAGGACGTCGTCGTCCTCCGGCTGCCTGCCGGCCAGCCAGTCGGCAGCAATGGCTTCCATCTCCTTGTGGTCTGTTGTCTGCCCGTCCCGAAGAGCGCTGGAGCGCGAGGAAGCCATGGTGGGCAATAGTGGTGTGGACATGAGAAAGGGAACAGAGGCGGATGACTGCGGTTATGGCTGGCGCAGCAGTTTATATAGCAATGGTGGGCGGCAGAGGGACGGACGTGTGGCGCCGGAGTAGCCGCCTCGGCAACCGCATATCATTAATGTGGGTGGCAGACGGATGGACGGACAACACTTGTGTTGTTTGAAGGCGGAGCAATCGCCTGCAACGGGAAGCAAGGCGGGCGGCGATGACCGTTTTTGGCGAAAAGCGCGCGCGGACGAGGGAGGCGGTCTGGTTGGGCCAGGGCAGTCAGACTCATGCTTGGTAGAAGGTCAGTCCAGTAGTTGGACATGCTCGCTCGCCAGCGAGCTCGCCGAGCTGAGCGATGACAATCAGACGATGGACGTAGCTTCCGACCAGGAGCCGGCGCCACTGTCCAAGCCGGTTCATGTCGTGTTCACCATAGAGCAGGTGCGGACGCACTTCCAAGCCCTAATGGCAGAAGAGATACCAGCATAGGAGGACCTGTACTGCAACCTCCGTCTCCTCAATGAGCACCGGTGAACAAGCGAACGACAATGCCATCGCGGACATGTGGCCCTATGATCCTGGCTTCCCGAATGAGCAGCGGGTGCTGTATCAGACCATCCATAGGGCTCGTGAGGCCCTCTCCGTCGTCCTTCGAGTTGTTGCACTCGCCATGGCGCCGCCGTCTCGCGTTGTCAACATGGTCAACGGACATGAGGAATGACAAGATGACTTTACTTGGAGACGATGATAGTCGGGACCCACCAGAGCCATAGCCACACATACGCAAGTGCCTTCTTATTATATACAACTATATTTTTTTGCTTCCTCCTGGTTTCCTGACATCACGGTCCCATACCATTGTCAACCTATGTAGTCAATAAATGAGAGAATTGCACAAGGAGCGGCCGACAGCTGGGACCAAGCAGCTCGAGCAGTATTTTTGTTTTTGAGGTGTGAGCACTGCAGAATTTTTCTTGAGCGATGTTTTCGTTGTTGTTCAGAGGAGAGCGGGGTATTAACTCGGCGGGCTGTGGCCCGTCTAGCACAGGCCAGATCCAGCCCTGATGTCTGTTTTTCAAGCTGAAAATGGCTAGCCCAGCTATACTTTTTTTAGGAATACCCAGGGAAGGTCAACTTGTTATTCTTCGTCCCGCTGGGCTGCAAATCTTTCCTAGGAGGGATGCATTAGGCTTAACAAGAAAATGGGCTTTAATAAATAATAAATGGGATGTAATTATAAAACTGGGCAGTAACTATAAAAAATGCACCAAACACGTAATTAGTTTATAAGATATTATTTTTGGATTTTGAAAATTTTAATTTCATTAATTGTTGGACGCGCAATATTTCGTTGGATTTTTACGTAATACAAATTTATATTGAAATTGTATTTAATCTGACTGGAAATTTCGGGATAAAAATATTTTGGATCCCATCAAAATATGGGAAATTTTATTGAATTTTGTTTTGAGCGGTTGGTTGAAATTATTAATCATTGTCCTAGCTAGAAATTGGGATGTACTTTTGACAAACTGTAAATGGGTTGTAGTAAATTCCATTAGAATTCAAAAATGGGATGTACATTCTTACAACCGCAAATGGGCTATAAGTTCTCTGCCACACACTTGTGGGCCTACTAAGTTGACGCGTCCCCTAAAAAAGGAAGTCGACGCGTATGCAAGGCTTTGTCAACTTATAGTCAACACACGTTTCTAGCAGCAGTAGCCGTTGGATGTCCATCCAACGGATGTCATGCTTCTTCTTCAATCTCGGATATTCTAGCTTCAGCCGCCCAAAAAATGATTCCTCCCCCTGACATCTGGGGCGCACCATTTCGGAGGCTGACCTGTGGGCCTACTAAGTTGACGCGTACCAAGGGCTTTGTCAACTTGGTCAATATAAACGATTCTAGCTGCAGTGACCGTACCATTGTTGGGGAACGTAGTAATTTCAAAAAAATTCCTACGCACACGCAAGATCATGGTGATGCATGGCAAAGAGAGGGGAGAGTGTTCTCTATGTACCCTCGTAGACCGTAAGCGGAAGCGTTATGACAACGCGGTTGATGTAGTCGTATGTCTTCATGATTGACCGATCCAAGTACCAAAAGTACGGCACCTCTGCGATCTGCACACGTTCGGCTCGGTGACGTCCCATGAACTCACAATCCAGCAGAGTGTCGAGGGAGAGCTTCATCAGCACGACGGCGTGATGACGGTGATGATGAAGCTACCGGCGCAGGGCTTCGCCTAAGCACTGCAACGATATGACCGAGGTGGATTATGGTGGAGGGGGGCACCGCACACGGCTAAGAGATCAATGATCAACTTGTGTCCTGGGGTACCCCCCACCCCGTATATAAAGGAGTGGAGGAGGGGGAGGTCGGCTCTACTCACCCCGTATCCAGCTTGGACCGCATACTCCATCGTCCGTGCCAGATCCATGGCACCCTAGAAAAACCAGCCAACCATACCAACAGGGATTGTTGGGTTTTTAAATAGGCCGGCAAGTTAATTGCCGAGAACAAGGAGAAGGGGTCGCAAAGCAAGGACGATGACGAGGAGCCCCGGCCACCGAACACAGGGGTACGAAAGAAGTTTCCCCCTCAGGTCAAAACGGTGAACATGATATATGCTACCCACATCCCCAAGAGGGAGCGCGAGCGCGCGCTCAGGGACGTCTATGCGATAGAGCCGGTCGCCCCAAAATTTAATCCAGGGTCGTCATGCCCGATCACCTTCGATCGTCGGGATCATCCGACCAGTATCCGTCACAGTGGTTCGACCGTACTGGTCCTTGACCCAGTAATTGATGGATTCCACCTGACACGAGTCCTCATGGACGGTGGCAGCAGCCTCAACCTGCTCTATCAGGATACAGTGCGCAAAATGGGCATTAATCCATCACGGATCAAGCCCACAAAGACTACCTTTAAAGGAGTTATACCAGGTGTCGAGGCCCGCTGTACGGGCTCGATCACACTAGAGGTTGTCTTCGGATCCCCGGACAACTTCCGAAGCGAAGAGTTAATCTTCGACATCGTCCCCTTTTGAAGTGGCTATCACGCACTGCTTGGACGAACCGCATTTGCTCGATTCAACACGGTGCCGCACTGTGCTTATCTCAAGCTCAAGATGCCCGGACCACGCGGCGTCATAACAGTTAATGGAAACACAAAACGCTCCCTCCGTACCGAGGAGCACACCGCTGCCTTAGCAACAGAAGTACAGAGCGACCTTTTCAAGCAGAACCTTAATTCGGCGGCCGAGCTCCCGGACACTGTCAAGAGAGTCTAGACTATTCTGCAGCAGGACAGACCAGCTCGTCAAGAGCTTCACTAGCAATTTGGCCTCCGTCCCAGTCCCGACCAAGTGGCGGCATTCGTACCACGCGTACACAACTACGCAGTCAAAATACCATGGGCATAGACGGAGGCATAACTAGCTTGTGATCCACAATACGGCTTGACCGCCCCGGACACACATACTTTCACTTTTTCCTTTTTCTCCGTCTCAGGTTTCTTTTCCACAGGCCTTCCCTGACGGCCTGATCACCGGTCCTTTCGAAGGATAAATACACCAAGACGGCAAGAAGCACAGACGTATAGGGGAATTTCAAGGTGGTCTCTTTAACAATCACTCTACCTGTTTTCAGGACCCACACGAAGCGCTCCCTTGGTTGTGGCATATTAAATAGCCGGTTGCTTATTGCACTACTTGTACGAATGCGCTTTGACGTATTAATCAAATTATAATGGAAACAGTTTGCGGCCCAAATTTTGCGGCACTAGCTTACTACCCTTTCTTCTTTCCTATTTTTTGATAACCTTATCAAATAGCACCCATACACTTTGGTACATTTTAATCTGCCAGGGGCTTCATAGCGCCCCGCAATACGGCAACAAAGTCCGGACACTTTTTACAGCATAGTTCGGCACCCCGAATTTAGCACTATATGCATTGGCTCCGAATCATGTCTTTGGTCAATAGTTGGGTTGCCCGGCTCCTGTGATTGCTACCTTACGTTCCGTTATATCGGCTAGGGTAGTAAAGGGAGAACTACTGCGATTGTTTCCTGGATTATCCGGATGAGCACCTCAGTAGAGAAAGCCGAAAACTGACTATCATGATGCGGCGAGAGCCGGTCAGCTCTTCGGAGGTTTCAAATCTTTAGCGATTTTTTCCGCATTATGCGAGGGATTGGTTCTTACCTGATCAGGTGTTTACAGCATCCTAGTTCGGATACTAGGGGCTGCGCCTAAATTTTTATTGTCAAACTCCTATGGCTAAGTGAGGGTGCTAAAGCGACATAGTCCGATTGCCTGGTTCGTTGCGCTAAACACCTCCTTCAAGGACCAAACGGTGGGATCAAGAGTGTTTAGATTCCATCCCGAACACCCCCGTACTACCTACGTGGGGGCAGAAGCCGACGACTGGCCAACTCTCAGATTTCATAAAAACGGCCGCACAGGAGGTAAAATTTCTAACAAGCATTATATTACATAGCAACTTTGTTTCATCATACAAAGGCAAAGACAACATGAATGTATTCATTCGAAGATAATGTCTTGCGCGCATTGCATCCCCACAATGCGAGACCCCTGCAGGATATCTTCAAAATAATGCTCGGGCGTGCGGTGCTCCTTGCCCTCAGGCGGTCCCTCGGTCGCCAGCTTGACGGCGTTCATCTTCGCCCACTGCACCTTGACGCGGGCGAAGGCCATGCGCGCGCCCTCGATGCAGACCGACCGCTTGATGATGTCCTGCCGAGGGCAGGCATTTACCAACCGCGTTACGAGCCCGAAGTAGCTGTTGGGTATAGCTTCGGCAGGCCACAGCCGGATTATCAAGTCCGTCATGGCGAGTTCGGCCACCCTATGCAGATCGACCAGCTGTTTTAGCTGATCGCTAAAGGGCACCGGATGTTCTGGCACAAGGAATTGCGACCAGAACAGCTTCTCCGTTGAGCTTCCTTCTTCGGCTCGGAAGAACTCCGCAGCATCAGAAACACTGCGCGGCAGATCCGCAAACGCCCCTGGAGAACTCCAAATCCGGGTTAGTAAGAGATACCTCTTCTTCACATACTTTCTTTGCATACTAAAAGCCTTACCCGCCGCGATCTTCTTGGCCTCCTGGATTTTCTGGAGAGCGCCCTGGGCTTCAACCCGGGCCTCTTGTGCGCTTTGGCGAGCCTTGGCGAGTTCGGTCTCTTGAGCCGAAACATCGCGCTCCAAGGACTCGCATTTCTTTACAGCATCATGGAGCTCTTACTAGACGTCATCAAGCCTGGTCTCGTGCTTTTCACGGGCGGCTTGTTCCTTAGCAGCCTTCTCCTCGGCCTTGGCCAGTGCCTTTTTTAGGGCCTCGACCTCGGTCGCCGCTCCTACAAATATCATGGCACTCTGGTCAATACACATCATTCATTCTTTTTGAATATACAGCAGGTCATTACATACGTTGCTTCTCCTCTAGTTGTTTCCTCGCTTGGCCGAGCTCCTCCTCGGCCCGCTCCAGTCTCTGCTTCAATCCGGAGACTTCTGCAGCGTGTGCGGTCGCAGTCAGCAACGACGCCTGCTTATTCACATAAGACACATTTAATTAGTTTCCTGTGAAAATTACTTGATCCTCTGTCTGGCTTTTCTTTTCGAACGCCGGACAGTGTCTCATGGGCTACTGTCTATACTGTGATATTGTTTTTATATAACTACATTGCTTACCTCACAACCTGTTAGAAGGCTTGTGCAGGCTTCAGTCAGTCCGCTCTTCGCGGACTGAATCTTCTCAATCACCGTACCCATGACGGTACGGTGTTCCTCCACAATGGGAGCGCTTCGCAACGCTTCCAAGAGAGCGTCCGGTGCCTCTGGTTGGACAAAGGTCACCGGCGGAATAGGCACACCTCCTTCTTTCGAAGGAGGCTGCTTGCCGGATTCCGGAGTCGTATAGGTCTCCGGAACCGTATTCAGCTGGGGTCCAAACTGGACATGGCCCCCATCGCCAGTCTCCATAGGGGTCTTCTCTCCCGGGTGTCCGGCGGCCGAAGGGTCAACCTATGGTGCCACCTTGACGGCCTCCTGAACCTCTCCCTGGCCCGGGAAGGTCCTTTGGGACAGCTCCTCGTCGTCGCCCTTGGCCGTGGGAGAGTGAGCGGCCGGCGGTGACTCGCTGGCCATCGCCTTTGAATCCAGTGAACATCCTGATGAGGATCGCAGGGAGCTGTCGTGGGCCGGACTGCAAGCGCATGATTCAACGCGTTAAAACTATGAACCGAAGAGGCTGAATACATGAATGTGTCAGAGTATTTTGAGTACTCATGATTCGGCCAGGGGCTTGTTTCGGGGGCGCAGCTCTGGGCTGCTTTCGACGTCCCACGCAGAGTTATATGCGAAGGAGCTCTTCCCCCTCTTGGACACCTCCGCCTCCAGATTTGTGGAGGCCGCCCTCTTCTTCATTCCCCCCTCAGGGGGGAGTTGCTTTCTTCCTCCTCCTCGCCGTCGTCCTCGGCGGCGGAGGAGTGAGTCTCGTCGTCTTTGGACGTCACGTTCGAAGCACCTTTGCGGCGAGGGCCACTTTTGGCCCCCTTGGCCTTCTTCTCTGGCGCCTTGTAGGGCGCTGGAACCAGCATCTTCGTCAGGAGCGGGATGGCTGGTTCCTCGGGCAGCGGAGCCAAACACCTAACCCACTCCGCCTTCTTTGTCCAGCCCTAAAAAATAAATGGTCAAGCTTAGATATCTTCACTGAACAAGCAAGTGAAGGATACATCTTGAAACATGAAAAACTTACCGGACTGGAGGGATGGGCCAGGGCGTGCCCACGGTCCTCGGTCGTCGCCGGCGGTGTCTCCTTGCCCTAGAAGAGCACCTTCCAGATGTCCTTGTGCGTAGTTCCGAAGAACTGTTGCAGGGTCTGGTGCTTGGCCGGACCGAACTCCCATAAATGGCAAGTCTGGCTCTGGCATGGAAGGATCTGGCGAACTAGCATCACCTGGATCACATTGACGAGCTAGATGTTCTTGTCCACCATGCTTTAGATGCGCGTTTGCAGCGCTATCAGCTCGTCTGACGAAGACCAATTCAGGCCCTTCTCTAGCTAGGGTGAGCCGCATTGGGGCACCGGACTTGAATTCGGGAGCCGCGGCCCAAGTGGCGTCGCGAGGCTCTGTGATATAGAACCACAGTTTCTGCCACTCTTTGACAGTCTCCACAAAGGTACCTTTGGGCCATGTCACGTTGGGCATCTTGCTCACCATGGCGCCTCTGCACTCTGCGTGTTGACCGTCCACCACCTTCGGCTTCACATTGAATATCTTAAACCAGAGTCCGAAGTGGGGAGGACTGCGGAGGAAGGCCTCGCACACGACAATAAATGCCGAGATGTTGAGGAAGGAGTTTGGGGCTAGATCATGGAAATCTAGCCCGTAATAGAACATGAGTCCACAGACGAAAGGGTGGAGAGGAAACCCTAACCCGCGGATGAAGTGGGGGATGAACACCACCCTCTCATTGGGCTTCAGGCTGGGGATGATCTGCCCCTTGGCCGGGAGCCGGTGGGCGATTTCTTTGGCCAGGTACCCGGCCTCCCGAAGCTTGGTGTTGTCCTTCTCCTTGACGGAGGAGGCCATCCACTTGCCTTGCACTCCAGATTCGGACATGGTCGAGTGCTTTCTTGAGGCGGAAAAGATGAGGACTTGGGCGCTGGAGCTCGAGAATGGGAGGGCAGAGAAAGGGAGAAGGCGTGGTTGAAAGAAAGGAATCCTTATCTCCTTATAAAGGCAGTGAATATCAAGTGCCTCCCCACTCGCCTCAAAACTCGCCTATTCCCAAGGGCTGTGCAGACGGCACGGTTGGGTTACCCATGCCCGTATTGATGAGAAATCCCACAATAAGGGGACACGATCTCTGCTTCGACAAGACATGCTAATGAAAACCGCGTCTCGAAACATGGAACGGCAGACGAAAACGGTTTGAAATAATGGCCGAGCAGATGTGATGTCACGCTAAAAAAGTTGTCAGCGGATTGGACTCGTGAAATATTATACTCTCTGCGGTTGTGTGTGGTACTTGTGTTGCAGAGCTGGACACGTTCGTTGCGTTCGAAGACTATTTTGGAGTATTCGGAAAGGGGAACCCGCCTTGCAATGCCGAAGACAATCTGCGCGCCGGACACCTCATCATTGAAGCCTAGTTCAGGGGCAACTGAGGGAGTCCTGGACTAGGGGGTCCTTGGGCGTCCGGCCTGTTAGACATGGGCCGGACTGGGGCTGTGAAGATACAAAGACCGAAGAATCTCTCCCGTGTCCGGATGGGACTCTCCTTGGTGTGGAAGGCAAGCTTGGCGTCCAAATATGAAGATTCCTTTCTCTGTAACCGACTTTGTACAACCCTAATCCCCTCTGGTGTCTATATAAACCGGAGGGCTCAGTCCGAAGGGACAATCATAATCATACATGCTAGACTTCTAGGGTTTTAGCCATTACGATCTCGTGGTAGATCAACTCTTGTAATACTCATATTCATCAAGATCAATCAAGCAGGAAGTAGGGTATTACCTCCATAGAGAGGGCCCGAACCTGGGTAAACATTGTGTCCCCTGTCTCCTGTTACCAGAATTTAGATGCACAGTTCGGGACCCCCTACCCGAGATCCGCTCGTTTTGACACCGATATCATACTCCCAGTGGGAGTAGGATTCCCCCTTCCCTAGTTGGAGTAGGAAAGGGAAGGAAGGGGGAGAAGGAGAGAATGAAAGGGGGGCGGGCCCCCTCCCAATTCGGATTGGGCTTGGGGGGCGCGCCCCCTCCTAGGCTCCCTTCTCCTCTCTCCCAGTATTGCCCAATAAGGCCCATATACCTCCCGGGGGTTCCAGTAACCTCCCGGTACACCAGTAAATGCCCGAACTCACCCGGAACCATTCCGATGTCCAAACATAGTCATCCAATATATCGATCTTTATGTCTCGACCATTTCGAGACTCCTCGTCATGTCCGTGATCATATCCGGGACTCTGAACTACCTTCAGTACATCAAAACACATAAACTCATAATACCGAACGTTAAGCGTGCGGACCCTACGGGTTCGAGAACTATGTAGACATGATCGAGACTCATCTCCGGTCAATAACCAATAGCAGAACCTGGATGCTCATATTGGTTCCTACATATTCTATGAAGATCTTTATCGGTCGAACCGCATAACAACATACGTTGTTCCCTTTGTCATCGGTATGTTACTTGCCTGAGATTCGATCGCCGATATCTCAATACCTAGTTCAATCTCGTTACCAGCAAGTCTCTTTACTTGTTCCGTAATGCATCGTCCCGCAACTAACTCATTAGTTGCATTGCTTGCAAGGCTTATAGTGATGTGCATTACCAAGAGGGCCCAGAGATACCTCTCCGACAATCGGAGTGACAAATCCTAATCTTGATCTATGCCAACTCAACAAGTACCATCGGAGACACCTATAGAGCACCTTTATAATCACCCAGTTACGTTGTGATGTTTGGTAGCACACAAAGTGTTCCTCTGGTATTCGGGAGTTGCATAATCTCATAGTCATAGGAACATGTATAAGTCATGAAGAAAGCAATAGCAACATACTAAACGATCAAGTCCTAAGCTAACAGAATGGGTCAAGTCAATCACATCATTCTCTAATGATGTGATCCCGTTAATCAAATGACAAGTCATGTCTATGGCTAGGAAACTTAACCATCTTTGGTTCAACGAGCTAGTCAAGTAGAGGCATACTACTGACACTCTGTTTGTCTATGTATTCACACATGAACTAAGTTTCTGGTTAATACAATTCTAGCATGAATAATAAACATTTATCATGATATAAGGAAATATAAATAACAACTTTATTATTGCCTCTAGGGCATATTTCCTTCAACCATGTCCATCCAACAGCCGTCGTGCTTCTTCATCCTCATGCCGCCTGCTCCTGCCTCCCGTGTCCGGCTGTGCTGCCACCACTGGCCATGCCATCCCTCTATACTCACACACACCTCCTGTTATTCTCCGGCGACGGCAGCCTCACACCGCAGCCGAAACAGTCAACCCACGCACTCCCCTCCATGTGAGCATCCACAGCCGTGTCTTCCCTGGCTCCGCGTCGTTCCCTTCCTAGGTCTCGCCCTCGTCCACCGCCTAGGTGCTCTCGGCGTGGCGTGGTCAACATGGTCAATGAAGGACAACCATCGGAAGAGGACTTTAGGCGGTGAGGCTGACAGCTGGACCCACCAGCTACATCTTCGAACAAAAGGAAGTGCCTCCTTATTACTCGCAAAATAAAAACGATTTCTCCCCCTGACAGCTGGGACCGAGCAGCTATATCTTCGCACGCAAGGAAGTGTGTCCTTATCTTCCCTGACTGCTGGGACCCACCCGGTCAAAGTGTACGTAGCGTTGTCTGTCTGGTCGCGAACATGTACGTACATACTGGTGGATCGGTCTCTCTGCAAGTATGAACCGTGGCCGAGTAAGTAGCGGCACATGTCATAGTAGATCCCCCCACGTAACAGTTCAGGATGTCCCGTCTAAACCGTGTACACATACATATAGCCACACGCCAAAAAATACGGCCACGTACGTACATACGGGCGGAGTCTCGAACGCCTACTCGCGCATACATACGGCCAGGGCTCGTGTACATGGCTGGGTCGGAACGGAGAAACTGCATCATCATCGTGTTCATCGGGAACCAACCGTCTTGGACGAAACAGCCGATCGAAACGAGGCCTGGTGTACCGCAGAACGGAGGAAACAGCCTTGTGTTCGACCGGCCACGGTCGAAACGGGATCATGTTCATCGGGAGGGGTCTGGCGTACCGCAAAACGGAGGAAACTGACTTCTCTTAGACCTCCTATGGTCGAAACGGGGTCCTATTGATCGGGAGGGGTGTGGCGTACCGTAAAACGGAGGAAACGGACTTGTGTTGGAGCGCTACGGTCGAAACGGGGGTCCTGTTCATCGGGAGGGGTGTGGCGTACCGCAAAACGGGACTCCACGGGATACTGTTCATCTCCACCGTCGACAGCCTCCACGGGCTACTGTTCATCCACCGCCGACCTCCTCCAGCCTCCACCTGCGACTGTTCATCCAGCGTCCACCGCTCCTCCACTGGCTACTATTCAACCAGCCCTCTCCACGGGGTCCTGTTCAACCACCCCTCCACGGGCTACTGTTCATCCAGCCCTCCACCGGCTACTGTTCAACTAGCCCTCCACGGGGTCTTGTTCATCCAGCCCTCCACGGGGTCCTATTCATCCACCCCCAACCGGCTCAATCGGG
>NC_057811.1:445319309-445358495 GCF_018294505.1 Triticum aestivum | reverse complement strand
ACCCCCCCCCCCAACAACAGTCACTATTCATCAAGGGAAGGAGGCAGCAGGGTTCGATCGGCTTCAGTTAGCAGCAGTAGCAAAGGAATCGCTCGATCGGGTTCAGTTAACAGCCAACGATCGATAGCTTGCGTTCAGTAACGCGTAGCCTGCAGTGCAATCGCTCGGGTTCAGTAGGCAAACGCCTCGCTCGGGTTCAGTTAGAGCCCAATGCCTCGCACCCACGCGCGTACGTGTACGAGAGAAACACGCATCGCTCGGCCCCGACCACCCACCGTAACCGGGAACTCCCCGATATTTTCCTCGCCCTCGCTTCTACCACAGTTGTTTCCGTCATGGACGACCCAAAGAATGTCGTGCAGATGCGTCTCCGGCCCGCCCAGGACGAAAAGCCCATTTTCTGTCATGATTTCTTGTCATAGAAGTAGGAGCCCACCACATCTATGATGATACCGGGTTTTGCCACAATTATCGTCATAGAAGTGTCATCAGCATGACAGGAAAAAAATTCGTTCGGCCCAAAATGTTACGGATGTGTCTTTTTTTTGTAGTGCTGGTGCATGTTCAATGCGAGAAATTCTCAAATATTCTATAAAAAATCATACTGGATTTTCAGGGCATTTAGAGAACTTTTATTTTCGGGGCATCTTTTATTGCACGGATAATTCAGAAAACAGACAAATAATACTATTTTGCTTTATTCAATCTAAATAACAGAAACTAAAAGATGGGTACAGAGAGTTGTGCCTTCTAAATTCATCCATCTCATGCTCATCAAAAGGAATCCATTAACAAGGTTGATCAAGTCTTATTAACAAACTTCTTTCGAATAACATGAAACCGGAGAATTTTCGAATAACACTAGGTTACCTCAACAGGGATATGCATGTAACATCGCAAATTTTCAATTTGGAATGTTATACATAGATCATCATTTGCATGTCATGTTTTGTTGCATTTTGACAAATCCTCGATAAATCCTAAGCAACTCAAGGACCCTCGGAGAGAGTTGGGGATTTTCTCGAATTTCCTTATTTGATTTTTCAAACGAGGATTGGGATTTTAATTATTTTTCTCTCCGGAAAAATATTTCGATTTTAAATAAACGAGAGGAGAAAATATGACTTCTCCAAAATATTGAAATACTGGAGGAAAAATGTTAAAAATCATTATTTGGAATTTATCGGATTTTATTTGCAATTTTTATTGCATTTAAAAACATGCATGTTTTCAAAATATTTATTTTTGATTTTAAAAATGTTCACCCTATTCTACATTTTCTAACAAGACGGGAAAAATTTATTTCATATTTATCTGATTTTTATTTATTTTTCTACGCAATATTTTTCCGCGGAACTTTAAAAAAAATGCGCCCGCGCCGACTGGGCCAAAGGCCCAGCCGACGGCCCGCCCCGTCGCCTTCCTCCTCCCGCACGCCGACCGCCCGCCGGAGTCCGCTCGCCGCACGCCGCCTCGCCCGCCCCCTTCCCCAAGTAGCCGCCCCCCTCCTATATATATAGCCGCACCCCCCCCTCTTTCCTCACCCCGCGCCGCCGCCGGAGGAGCACGCCACCGCCGCCCGCAGCTAGCCCGCCGCCGCCGCCGCCCTTTTGCCTCGCCGCCGCTGTCGGGAAGCCGCCGCCGCCGCCCCCTCGCGCCCCTCCCCGAGCCCAAGCCCGCCGCCTAGCCCCGCGCCCACCGGAGCCCTCGCCGGAGCCCCGCCGTCGAGGTACCGCCGCTGCCTCGTCTTCAACGTTGACCGGTTTTCTGGAAAAAAAAATCTTTTGTTTTAAAAAAAACCCTAGATCGGTTTTTTTTCGGTTTTCTTATTTCACGAGCGTTCACCGAACCGTTCGTTTTAACGAACGCGTTCATCGGTTTTTCTCTGTTAACGAACGTCCGTTATTTAACCGTTCGTCCGTTTTTCTTTTTCGTCGGATTTTTCTCGTTATTTTCTCCGATTCGATTTCTGATCGAATTTTCGAATCTGTTTAACTTTTCGCTCGTTTATCGGAATCAGGTGATTCAAGCGCCTAGAGTTTCATCTCGAAATTCTCTTTCCGTTTAACCTACTCAAACAAGTTTTTGCTACAGTAAAATTTGACCTAGATCCAGATTAGCAAACGAAGTTTCTTTCTTTCGCCGTTTGACTTTCGTTGCTTCTTTCGAGTTGATTCTTTTTGCAAACCGGAGTTCTTAAGTTGAACTTTCTGGTTGGATCTTTCTTTCGAGTTTTACCTGTGCATTAGATGAGTACTGATTGTATGCTTGTTTGTTTGCGATAGAGTACCCGGAGTGTGCCGCTTGTTACTTCGACTCGCTAGGTTTTGCGGATCATCAGCAAGGCAAGTAACACTTTGATCATACCTAGTTCATACCCAGTTTTATTGCATTAGATCTGTTTTCCTCAAACATTGCATGATTAGGATCTAATTAAACTGTGGGTATTGGGAAGTAGTTGAGGTAGTACCTATTACCTATTCTTTATCAAACCCTTGGGAGTTACTTCTACGTTGCTTTTATTATTGCCATGCTATGCGTAGACGTGGATTGGGTTTGAGTGATATCCATGACAGATGTGAGATGTTTAATAATGGTTCAACTTAAGGTGGCAACTAAAACTCACATCTGGGTGGATTGAGGCACCTGGAGAACCCAGTGTTGTCTGTATGTATAAGGTCCGCCACCCAGGCTCAAAGGGATCATAAGATTATTCATGCTAGAAACTTCCGTGTGCAGCCGCAAGCTATTATGGGCTCTAGCATAGCTGAGTAGGTTACAGGATCTCTTGAAGAGGTGGACTAGCAGATGTAGGGGAAAGTAGGTGTACCGGTCCATCCAGAGTAGAGAGTGACTGTTTCTGAAAGACTGTGTCTCGGTCATCCGTTTCTCAAACATCATGCAGTGCGAGAATCAAGCGGAGGCGATCGAGTCTTGTGGGGAAAAGTGCACAAACCTCTGCAGAGTGTACAAACTGATCATGATTAGCCGTGTCCCCGGTTATGGACAACTTGAGTATCTAGTACCTGGATTATCATTTGAATCTCATCACTGTGATACTTATAATTAATTTTGTTGGGTTAATGATGTTACTTAATTGGGATTGAGTTGGAGGTACCTTCTCAATGTTTCAACCACCATGATAGTTAAATAAAATTTATTCCTTTGCAGTAGGATAAAATTGGCTTTTCGCGAAACTGTAACCATAGAGCCTTTCCACCAGCCATATATGCATATAGTATAGCCTTATCATTGTTCATTGTTCTCTATGTGTTGCTTTGCCAGCATATTCTATGTGCTGACCCGTTTCCGGGCTGCAACGTTTCATGCTGCAGACTTTTCAGACGACGAGTAAGGTGCCTTAGGTCGTGGTCTTATACTCAGTGATGCCGCTGGAGTTGATGGACTCACTATTCTTCCAAGTCTTCCGCTGTTATCGTTTTTAGATGGCCTTAAGCCATGTTTATTATACCAATCTCTTCGGAGATATTCGATGTAATAAGTGTGTGATTGCTACTCTGTTATAAATCCTCCATTTGTACTGTGCGTGTCAGCATTACTGATCCAGGGATGACACTGGTGCACAGCAGCACAGGCCATTTGAGGTCTGGTCGCTACAATGCATGTCCCCAAAAATAAGAATATCATATTTCTTTTTGATAGTAGGAAGAGGGAATTCAAAATGTCCAATAGTGATAGTTGGAATTTTTCAAATAGAATTGATACTATGAACTTGAGGTTGTTTCTTCAGAAAGTGTATCGTACGCTCATTACCATTAACATGAAAAGTGACATTGCCTTTGTTGCAATCAATAACAGCTCCTGCAGTATTCAAAAAGGGTCTACCACGGATAATCGACATACTGTCATCCTCGGGAATATCAAGAATAACAAAGTCTGTTAAGATAGTAACGTTTGCAACCACAACAGGCACATCCTCACAAATACCAATGGGTATAGCAGTTGATTTATCAGCCATTTGCAAAGAAATTTCAGTAGGTGTCAACTTATTCAATTCAAGTCTTCGATACAAAGAGAAAGGCATAACACTAACACCGGCTCCAAGATCACATAAAGCAGTTTTAACATAGTTTCTTTTAATGGAGCATGGTATAGTTGGTACTCCTGGATCTCCAAGTTTCTTTGGTATTCCACCCTTAAAAGTATAATTAGCAAGCATGGTGGAAATTTCAGCTTCCGGTATCTTTCTTTTATTTGTAACAATATCTTTCATATACTTAGCATAAGGAGGCATTTTAAGCATATCAGTCAAACGCATACGCAAAAAGATAGGTCTAATCATTTCAGCAAAGCGCTGAAAATCCTCATCATCTTTTTTCTTGGATGGCTTAGGAAGAAAGGGCATGGGTTTCTGAACCCATGGTTCTCTTTCTTTACCGTGTTTCCTAGCAACAAAGTCTCTCTTATCATAACATTGATTCTTTGATTGTGGGTTATCAAGATCAACAGCAGGTTCAATCTCTACATCATTATCATTACTAGGTTGAGCATCAACATGAACATCATCATTAACATTATCACTAGGTTCATGTTCATCACCAGATTGGGTCTCAGCATCAGAAATAGAAATATCATTGGGATTCTCTGGTGTATCTATAACAGGTTCACTAGAAGCATGCAAAGTCCTGTCAGTTTTCCTATTATTTTTATTACTAGCACTAGATGCATCGGTATTAATTCTCTGAGAATCTTGCTCAATTCTCTTAGGATGGACCTCAGGATACAAAGGTTCCTGAGTCATCTTACCACCTCTAGTCATAACCCTAATAGCATTATCATTGTTCTTACTATTCAACTCATTAAGCAAATCATCATGTGACTTAAGTACTTGTTCTACTTGAGTTGTAACCATGGAAGCATGCTTACTAATAAGCTTAAGATCATTAACAGTTCTACTCATATAATCACCCAAGTGGTCAAGCATGTGAGCATTACGTTTCAATTGTCTACTAACATAAGCATTGAAGTTTTCTTGTTTAACAATAAAATTATCGAACTCATCCAGGCATTGACTAGCAGACTTATTATGAGGAATATCACCACCATCAAATCTATAAAGAGAGTTTACCTCTACTACCTGTGTCGGGTTATCAAGACCGTGTATTACTTCAATAGGCGGTAAATTCTTAACAGCTTCAGCTTTAATACCTTTTTCTTCCATATATTTCTTTACCTCTTGCATATCTTCAGGACTGAGAAATAGAATACCTCTTTTCTTCGAAGTTGGCTTAGGGGCTGGTTTAGGAAGTGTCCAATCATTATCATTACTTAATATATTATTCAATAGCAATTCAGCTTGCTCAATAGTTCGTTCCCTGAAAACACAACCAGCACAACTATCTAGGTGGTCCCTAGAAGCATCGGTTAGTCCATTATAAAAGATATCAAGTATTTCATTTTTCTTGAGAGGATGATCAGGCAAAGCATTAGGTAATTTGAGAAGCCTCCCCCAAGCTTGTGGGAGACTCTCTTCTTCAGATTGCACAAAGTTAAATATTTCCTTAACGAGAAAGGAAATAACTTAAGAATATAGTAATAGCGAATTTTTACCTCATGAGCAAATAGGGTGGCTATATCATTTAATTTAGTAAGATGTGCCGCAACAGTTTCAGATTCATAACCATAGAAAGGATCTGATTCAACCAAAGTAATTAACTCACGATCGCCAGAGAATTCATAATCCTTATCAGTAACAAAGATAGCCGAAGTAGTAAACTTAGGATCATATTGCATTCTAGCATTCAAAGACTTTTCTTTCATCTTAGCTAACAGTTTCTTAAGATCATCTCTATCATTACAAGCAAAGAAGTCTCTAGCAGTTTCTTCATCCATAATATAACCCTCAGGTACAACAGGCAATTCATATATAGGGGGAGAATCATAATCTTCAGTTTCAATAATATCATCAGTTTTAGTAATTTCATTCTCTCTAACCCTAGCAAGTTCTTCATCAAGAAATTAACCTAGTGGCACGGCATTATCAAGTAAAGAAGTAGTATCATCACAAGCATCATGCATAGCAGAAGTGGCATCATCAATAACATGCGACATATCAGAATCAATAGCAGGTGTAGGTGTCACAAGTTTACTTAAAACAGAAGGTGAATCAAGTGCAGAGCAAGATGGCAGTTCCTTACCTCCCCTCGTAGTTGAGGGAAAAATCTTGGTTCTAGTATATTTCAGATTCTTCATAGTGATCAACAGATATAAATCCCAAGTGACTCAGAGAAGAGAGCTATGCTCCCCGGCGAAGGCGCCAGAAAAAGGTCTTGATAACCCACAAGTATAGGGGATCGCAATAGTTTTCGAGGGTAGAGTATTCAACCCAAATTTATTGATTCGACACAAGGGGAGCCAAAGAATATTCTCAAGTATTAGCAGCTGAGTTGTCAATTCAACCACACCTGAAAGACTTGATATCTGCAGCAAAGTATTTAGTAGCAAAGTAGTATGGAAGTAACGGTAACTGTCGGTGTCAAAACCGGCGGATCTCGGGTAGGGGGTCCCGAACTGTGCGTCTAGGATCGATGGTAACAGGAGACGGGGGACACGATGTTTACCCAGGTTCGGGCCCTCTCTATGGAGGTAATACCCTACTTCCTGCTTGATTGATCTTGATGAATATGAGTACTACAAGAGTTGATCTACCACGAGATCGTAATGGCTAAACCCTAGAAGTCTAGCCTATGTGTATATGGTAATGAATGTATCTATCCGGACTATGCTCTCTGGTTTATATAGACACCGGAGAGATCTAGGGTTACATGGAGTCGGTTACATAAGAAGGAATCTTCACAGCTGGTCGCCTAGCTTGCCTTCCACGCCAAGGAGAGTCCAATCCGGACACGAGTATGGTCTTCGGTCTTTATGTCTTCACAGCCCATCAGTCCGGTCCAATGAATAACAGGCCGGACGCCCGAGGACCCCTTAGTCCAGGACTCCCTCAGTAGCCCCTGAACCTGGCTTCAATGACGAGGAGTCCGGTGCGCAGATTGTCTTCGGCATTGCAAGGTGGGTTCCCTCCCTCCGAACTCCAGAATAGTCTTCGGATGTAGTAGATATATTCGGGCCTGTGTATATAATTGCAAAAAATACAATATTCCACGAGTCTACTTTGTTGATAACTGTTTATGACATCGCATCACGCCTGCCCGGTTCCAACCGTTGGCTGGCACGTCGCCCCACGTCTCGGGACGTGGTTTTGCTGGCACGTCTTGCCAAGGCAGAGATCGTGTTCCCTTATTCACGGGATTTTCATTAGTGCAAGCATGGGTAACCCTGGGTACAACTCTGTGGGGACAGGTAAGTTTCGAGACCCAGGTGGATACGCTTAGTATTTAGGGTCTTTATATAGGGACCCAGACTCGTCTTCTTCTTCCGCGCTTGCTTCTTCCTCAACCCTAGCCACCCCAAGTTCCAACCCTCGGGTTCCCATCGCCACCAGCCCTAACCATGTCCGGATCCAGCCATCAAGGCCGGTGGGTGGCTTCTTCTGTCACAGAGGAGGATATTGCGAAGCTCCACGCGGCGAGGTATCTGACCCCGAAAATCCTTCATCGGCTTCCTGCACAGGGGCAGGTCGTTGCTACCCCCAAATCCGGTGAGAGGGTAGTGTTTGTGTCCCACTTCCTCCAAGGGTTAGGGTTCGCGCTCAACCCCTTCGTCCGGGGCTCATGTTCTACTATGGGCTGGACTTTCACGATCTGGCCCCGGACTCTATTCTCCTCATATCGACATTTATCGTCACGTGTGAGGCCTTCCTCCGGACTCCTCCGCACTTTGGTTTATGGCTCAAGACCTTTGACGTGAGGCCGCAGGTGGCAGAGGAGGAGCAGGCAGGGTGCGGCAGCGTCACAATAGGCAAGCTTGCCAGCGCGGTTTGGTTTGAAGGATCTTTTGCCAAGTCTTCCGACCTATGGCAGCAGGGGTGGTTTTATATCAACGAGTCGCGGGGCTCCAAATGGGCGGCCACGCCTGCGTTCCAACCTGGCCCTCCAATTTAGCTTGCTTCATGGATCAATAAGGGACTGGACTGGGGATCCGTCAATGAAGTGCAGACTCTGCAAGGTCGCATCTGAAGCCTTACCGAGAAGGGAATCGGTCTTGTGAACGTCGTTCAAGTAATGCTAGTCCGCCGGACCCTGCCATGTCAGCAGCGGCCTCTTCGTATGTGGGAGTTTAATCTAGAAGGGCAGCGGCCTCTTCAGCACTTCTTCGGCACCACGCACGAAGGGATGTGGAAATTATATTTCGGGGAACGAGAGCAATGGCCGGACACCACCGAAGATGTCGGCCTTGACTGCAATCATCCGGACACTGCGGTAAGTACTCAAACTCAGGACTGGATAAAGAAAGCGGTGTTAATCTGGTGCCCGGCGCCCCTTCCCGAAGACTTTGCGACCGCCCTGCTGATGAGAATGCTGATTCCCACACCGTACCAGGTGTCTGCAGAGGGGGTGAGAGCAGGAAGCCCGAAGGTGATACCCGCCCTGAGTGCGAATTAGATGTTGTGTTCGGGGAAACCGAAACTCTTTTGCCCAAGGGCAAAGGTGCGGAGGAAGCTCTTCATGGCAAAAAGAGGGTTGCTTCCGAAGATCCGGAGGGGAAGCCTCCCAAGAGAGGAAAAACGCCATCATCGGGTGGCTTGGGCCGGGCAAGCGATGTTGCCGCAGAGCTTTATGATGAGGATAAACCTCTGGCCAAACCGTAAGTGCATCAGGGTACTTTAATCATACCTCATTCCTTTATTATTACTGAAGTATCTTCCAACATACGTACGTCTTCGCGGGTTAACGCCTGGTGTTTCTCAATCGTCCTCCTCCTCGGGAGACCTTCTTCCAGAAATGATGGAGAGTGACACGCCTTCTCCGGCCTCCTCGCCCAACAGGGCGGATAATTCTGAGGTATCGTCCCGGGGGGCTCCTCCTGGTCGACGAGTAGTGCAGGAAACGGGGAAGGCATTACCCGAAGGTGGTGCCTCTGTCATTCAAGGTTCGGGAATCAAGCATGACGGCCCCGCACTATCCGGTTTACAGCCGGAGACGATTCTAGAGGCGAGTGAGTGGATTCCTTCAAAGGAATGACGTACTTCGGCGGCGGTCTCCAGAGACCCAGAAGCGCTGGCAATGTTGATGGACATGCTGCGACAAGCCTCCGTTTCAGAGGAACACCGTGCCTTGATGGCTACGGTGGTCGAAAAGTTTCTATCCGCGAAGAGCGGGTTGAACGAGGCCTTCACGAGCCTCCTAAAGGGTTTTGAGGTTTGTGATGTAATTTTGCCAATGGAGTTTTATTGATAGGATGCACCTGTTGTATATGCAGTAGCCCCTGAGACTCGGATTGCATTCCAAAGGAAGCGAACGGAGGATTGAAAAGATATTCTCAGGTACTAACCTTGATTTTACTTGGAATACAGGTTGCCTCCCCTCCCGCGGCTACCCGGAATACGGAAGTGGCCAAACTGCAGCGAAAGCTAGATATTGCGGAGGATGACATTGCATTGATCAACAGTCGTCTTGACGACTCGCAAGGTATATATTCCGAGCATTCCTTACACCAATATGCTTGTAATTTAAGCCTGACTCTGAAAAGAGTTTTATATGAAATGTGCATGAATGCAGATGGTGCTGCCGCCGTGGAGGCCCTTCGGGCGGAGCTAGCCCGGGCCAAGGAGCAGGCCCGGCTTAGTAATGCGGCTGCCGAAAAGGCATCGGCTGAGTTGAAAGCCGAACAAGCTGCACGGCGCCAAGACAAAGAGAATATGTCCACCATGGCGCACGAGTTAGAGAATGCGGCTGGCCGCTGTAAACTTCTTGAGAAGGAAAATAAAGCCAAAACGGCTGAACTTGACAAGGCCTTACGAGAGGCGAGAGAAGCACGGTCTAAATCAAGAGCGACCCGTGAGGAAATCCGGCAAGCTGGGGAGATTGCGGCTGGCAAGCCCTTTTTGCTGCAGACTAAGTTCGGCGATCCAAACTATGTTCAGCTTAACCAAGTATGGAGTTCTCCGGACAAATTTTGGGACTTACCGAAGAGTCCTTCCGATGCGGCGCAGTTTTACCATGCACAAGAAGGATATGCAATGGAGAAGCTTTTCTGGTCACAATTCGGCGTGTCGAAGCGCCCTCTGTTTCTCAATGAGCAGATGTCCCAGTGGGCCGAGCTTCATAGGATATCTGGCGACGCCATGAAGAACATCATAATCCGGTTGTGTCCAAGTGAGCCTATTCCGAGTAGTTATTTTGGCCTGGTGTGGCGCTTGTTGATGCGGTGCCCCATATCGATGCTGTGAAGCGGTCGGCGTGCATTGAGGGTGCACGGATGGCCTTTGCCCGAGTCAAAACATTTTGGGGAAAGATGAAGGCCATTGATGTTGCGGCGAGGAGTCCACCCAAGGGCCAGGACCGTAATGAGCCGGAGCACTATTTTGAAGACGTCTTAGATGCCGCCCGCTTGATAGAGGGTCAATGCTCGAAAGATATAATGTTCGAGTGATTTATATAATGGTGTAACAGACAACTATATAGTTAAACTATTTATATTTTGCTCAAAAGCTTGAATTCCTCCTCTGTGGCCGTTTTAGTATAATCTGAAAGTTTTCCAGTCGTCGGCTTCAGCCCCCTCGTAGGAAGTACGGGGGTGTTCGGAACAGCATTTAATCACTCTTTATCCAACGCCTTGGTCCATAAAGGAGGTGATAATGTGGCGAACCAGGCAATCGGACTATAGGGCGTTAACACTTTCACTTAGACATAGGAGTTTTATGGTGGAGCTACGACATAGCCCCTGGTATGTATACGGCGCATAGTGCCTTACATATGTTGATCTAAAAAAGATCCCTCGTGTGACACGGAGAATCACTTAAGATTCGAATAAGTCGTCAAGTGGTTGACCAGCTCTCGCCGCATCATGACAGTCAGTTTTCGGCTTTCTCTACTGAGGTGCTCATCCGGTCTAGGCCAGGGCACAATCGCAGTAGTTCTCCCTTTACTACCCTAGCTGATAGAGCGGAATGTAGGGTAGCAAGCACAGGAGCCGGGCAACCCAACTATTGACCAAAGACAATGATTCGGAGCTGATGCATATAAGGCCAAACTTGCGACGCCGAAGTATGCTATAGAGCTGTCCGGACTTTTACTGGCGACTCGTTTGTTCCCATACCAGGCCCCTGGCAAGTTATGCCGAGGCGCGTCTTGTAAGGCAGCCGTTACGGCCGGACTCGTTGTAGAAAGAGCATGAAAGATTAGTTCAGATAAAGTTTACTGGGAGCGGAGCAATATGCCAATGATAAATATATATATATATATATATATATATATATATATATATATATATATATATAAAGAGTAAAAACCACAACCCGGCTATTTGACATGCTCGGGGTTGGGAATAGAGGAGAAGGGCATGGTACAGGCTCAAAAGAAAGAGTGCGGTCTACAAAAGCTTATTTTGGACCTGCTGTCGCACGTCTGCGCCGCCCGTCCTCGGGGAGGGGAATTCTTAACGGCAGTGGCCCCTTAGGTGAGTGTGCGGATCCGAACTTCGATAGAGTCCGATGTAGATGATGTCCTGATGGTCACCTGTTTTTAAGAAATGATACAGAAAAATAAAAACGGATAAAAATGTTACGGGGGTTCTTGCAGGGTTGTCCATATTGTGCTTCCGCCGATGCCCATGGTATCTTGAGTGCGTAGTGATGTACGCGTGGTGTAAACTTTGCCAGTACAGTAGGTGGGTGGCGGAAGCCAAACTGCTATTTCCGTTCTGGGAGTGGTTGAACTTCAGAGGGAAAGTGTTTCTGGCCCCTGGTGTTTGGCTGGCGAGCCGATCCGTCGTCTCTATCGTCTGGTGGCCTCCTCCCCTTGTGATCGGCGTTGAGCTTCCCTGCCTGCTTGAGGACCCAACAGTTTCTGTTGGTATGATTAGCTGGCCTATCAAGGTGACCGTGAATCTGACATGGTCAGTCCAATATCCTGTCAAGTGTGGATGGTCCATCCTGGTTTGCCTTTGGTGGCTTCTTCCGTCGACCGGGCATCGGATTGTGAAATCCGGCGTTCACCGATGTGTCGCATATATTACTGCGAGTGTTGTGTTCGGTTCGTCGTGGCTTACCGTTGCCGTCTCGAATTTCGGAAGTGCCCGGGGCGCTGGCGTTGTTGCTTTTACGAGCGAGCCAGTTGTCTTCTCCTGCGCAAAAGCGAGTCATTAGAGCGGTAAGCGCTGTCATGGACTTGGGTCCTTCCTGGCCGAGGTGACGCGCTAGCCATTCATCCCGGATGCCATGTTTGAAGGCTGTGAGGGCTTCTGCGTCCGGACAGTCGACAATTTGGTTCTTTTTGACTAAGAACCTAGTCCAGAGCTCCCTGGCTGACTCGCCGGGCTTCTGGAAAATATGACTTAAGTCATCGGCATCTAGTGGCCGGACATATGCTCCTTGGAAGTTGTCTCGAAAGGCGTCTTCCAAGTCTTCCCAGCTACCAATAGAATTTTCTGGTAAACTGTTTAGCCAGTAGCGAGCTGGCCCATTAAGCTTGAGAGGTATGTATTTAATGGCATGAAGGTCGTCTCCGCGAGCCATGTGAAAATGGAGGAGGTAATCCTCGATCCATACCGCGGGATCTGTTGTTCCATCGTATGATTCGATGTTAATGGGTTTAAACCTGTCTGAGAATTCGTGCTCCATTACCTCGTCGGTGAAGCAGCGAGGGTGTGCGGCTCCTCTATGTTGGGCCACACTGTGAAGCACCTCCGGCGGATTCCGCTTACGGTTTTCGGACCGAGCGTGGTCGGGTCTGTTGTGTCCGAATAGATAACCGTCGTTACTAGTCGGGGCGTGTCCCCGCGATCTGAGTGTCGGTTTTGTGTGTCCCGTTCTACCCTCCAGGTCTTATTGGATGTCGCGAGTGTTCCCCCGAGCTACTTTATACTTGCTTGGGTGGCCGGATGGGTTGGTATGGTGCTCTGCTTGGGCTGCTGCTTTGTCCGGACCAAATTGTGGTCGGCCCACCGCATTGTTTGATGGTGATGTGGGCTCCAATGCCCTGCCATCGTATCGAGGGAGCCACCTACCTTTGGGGTGGCTTTCGTCTGGGCCGCTAAGGCCGTATTCTTCGGCGGCTAGGACCTCGGTCCATCAATCATTGAGCAAATCCTGGCTTGCTTGAAGTTGCAGCTGCTTTTTCCTTAGGCTCCTTGCAGTGGCTATAAGCCGGCGTTTAAAGCGTTCCTGCTAGAGAGGTTCCTTAGGCACGATAAAATCCTCGCTGCCGAGGATCTCCTCTTCCTCGGAGAGTGGGAGATAATTGCTGTCCTCCGAGTCTCCATATGTGGCCTGTTCATCAGGGCTGTCTTGCCCGCTCTCCTGTTCCTCCTGTTCGGATTCTACCTCAACAGGGTCTTCATTGTCCGGAGTGTTGTCCTTTCTGGTGCTAGCAGTGTTTTCTCTTGGGCAACGTGGCTTGGAGCGGCGGCATGGGCGCCGGTGTTTGGACTGAATACCAGGAGGTTTATTCTCGACTGGATCCTCCTTGTCATCGTCGAGAGCGTCGTCGGGTGTGCCTATCATACACACATCATACCAGAAAGTGGCCATCCCGTGTCTAGCGGGTAGACAGCTCTGGCCCTGCCCCTCATCATCGTCCATACCGGTGATGTCTTCGGAGCGGGGGTCAAGCGTGTTGGTTGGGTCTTCGACGGTGGCTATAAAGTGGGGTGGCGGGTGGGAAGCAAAATTCTTCATCGTCAGGTCGCCCATGGGCGAGTGTTGGAAGACATCTGCGGCGCTGAACATGAAGATCGATAACCAATCGAGTTCGGTATCCGCGGGCTCGCAGGGTTCGGAACTCGACACCGGAGAATAGTCCGGGGTTCCGTTGATGCAGATGCCATATGCAGTGGAATCTGCGAGCGGCTCCAACGCCGCAGAATCGGTAGCCCCCGCGATGGGGTTGAGCTTCCCATCTTCGGGGGACTTGATCTGCTCCGGATCTAAGGCCAGAGTAGCTGCAGGAGCTCTCTCCTAGATGCGGCCCGATGACAGGTTCAACCCATGTCCATCGGGGTGGTGGGGAGCGATTGCCGCGGTCTCGAATCCGTCGAAGATCAAGTCTCCACGGATGTCCGCAACGTAGTTCAAGCTTCCGAATCTGACCTGATGGCCAGGGGCGTAGCTGTCGATCTGCTCCAGATGACCAAGTGAGTTGGCCCGCAGTACGAAGCCGCCGAACACGAAGATCTGTCCGGGGAGAAAGGTTTCTCCCTGGGCAGCGTCATCATCGACGATTGAAGAAGCCGTCAAACCTTTTGTCGACGGCACAGTGGAACTCTCAGTGAAAGCACCAATGTCGGTGTCAAAACCAGCGGATCTCGGGTAGGGGGTCCCGAACTGTGCGTCTAGGATCGATGGTAACAGGAGACGGGGGACACGATGTTTACCCAGGTTCGGGCCCTCTCTATGCAGGTAATACCCTACTTCCTGCTTGATTGATCTTGATGAATATGAGTGTTACAAGAGTTGATCTACCACGAGATCGTAATGGCTAAACCCTAGAAGTCTAGCCTATGTGTATATGGTAATGAATGTATCTATCCGGACTATGCTCTCTGGTTTATATAGACACCGGAGAGATCTAGGGTTACATGGAGTCGGTTACATAAGAAGGAATCTTCACAGCTGGTCGCCTAGCTTGCCTTCCACGCCAAGGAGAGTCCAATCCGGACACGAGTATGGTCTTCGGTCTTTATGTCTTCACAGCCCATCAGTCCGGCCCAATGAATAACAGGCCGGACGCCCGAGGACCCCTTAGTCCAGGACTCCCTCAGTAACAATGACAAACGTAACAGTAGCAGTTTTGTAGCAATTGTAACAGTGGCAACGGAAAAGTAACTTATCAAAGATCAATATGAAACGAACTCGTAGGAAATGGATCAATGATGGATAATTATGTCGGATGGCATTCATCATGCAACAGTTATAACCTAGGATGACACAGAACTAGCTCCAATTCATCAATATAATGTAGGCATGTATTCCATATATAGTCATACGTGCTTATGGAAAAGAACTTGCATGACATCTTTTGTCCTACCCTCCCATGGCAGCGGGGTCCTATTGGAAACTAAGGGATATCAAGGCCTTCTTTCAATAGAGAACCGGACCAAAGTATTAGCACTTAGTGAATACATGAACTCCTCAAACTACGGTCATCACCGGGAAGTGTCCCGACTATTGTCACTCCGGGGTTGCCGGATCATAACACGTAGTAGGTAACTATAACTTGCAAGATAGAACAGAAATATAATCATGAAAACATAATAGGTTCAGATCTAAAATCATGGCACTCGCGCCCTAGTGACAAGCATTAAGCATAGCAAAGTCATAGCAACATCAATCTTAGAACATAGTGGATACTAGGGATCAAACCCTAACAAAACTAACTCGATTACATGATGAATCTCATCCAACCCATCACCATCCAGCAAGCCTACGACGGAATTACTCACGTACGGTGGTGAGCATCATGAAATTGGTGGTGGAGGATGGTTGATGATGACGACGGTGACGATTTCCCCTCTCCGGAGCCCAAAACAGACTCCAGATCGGGCCTCCCGAGGAAGAACAGGAGGTGGCGGAGTCTCCGTATCGTAAAACGCAACGAATCCTTCTCTCTGATTTTTTTCTCCCCGAATGTGAATATATGGAGTTGGAGTTGAGGTTGATGGAGCTTTGTGGGACCCACAAGACAGGGGCCGCGCCCAGCGGGTAGGGCATGCCCCCCACCCATGTGGACAGGTGATGGGTCCCTCTGGTTGATTCTTTCGCCAATATTTTTTATATATTCTAAAAATAATCTCCGTGAAGTTTCAGGTCATTCCGAGAACTTTTATTTCTCCACAAAAATAACACCATGGCAATTCTGCTGAAAACAGCGTCAGTCCGGGTTAGTTCCATTCAAATCATGCAAATTAGAGTCCAAAACAAGTGCAGAAGAGTTTCGAAAAGTAGATACGCCGGAGACGTATCAGGTACCGCCTGCTACCGCCTCCCGTGGCCGGCTGTGCTGCCGCGTAGGACTCGTCGGCCCATCCTACTCCCATCGCTGTCTAGGCCATTCCTCTACTCACCAACACCTCATGTTATTATGCGGCGATGGCAGCCTCACACCGCAGCCGAACCAATGAACCCTTGTACTCCCCTCTGCGTGGGCATGAACCTGCCTCGTCTTCCCTGGCTCCGCGTTGTTCCCTTCCTAGGCCTCACCGCCGTCCACCACCTGGGTGCTGTCCGCGTGGCGTGGTAGACGTGGTCAACGAATGATAGCCATCGAAAGAGGACTCTACGTGGTGAGGCTGACAGATGGACCCACCAACTACATCTTCGCACCAAGGGAGTGTGTCCATATTACGAGCAAAAAAATGATTCTTCCCCCTGAAAGCTAGGACCCATCAGTTGTATCTTCACACGCAAGGAAGTGCGTCCTTGTACTCCCTAACAGCTAGAACCCAGCTGGTCGAAGCGTAAGTAGCGTTTTCTGTCTGGTCGAGAACATGTACGAACATACTGGTCGATCGGTCTCTCTGCAACGATGAACCATGACCGAGCAAGCAGCGGCACGTGTAGTAGTAGAGCCCCTGACGCAGTCCCTTCTAAACCATGTACACGTACTTACAACAACATGCCAAACAATGCGGCCACATACGTACATACGGGCGGGGTCTCGAACGCCTGCTCACGCATACGTACGGCCAGGACTCGTGTACATGGAAAGGCAACGGACGGCAGCAACGGCGTCCTGTTCATCGAAAGCCAACCAGCTGGGTCGGAACGGAGAAACTGCATCATGTTCATCGGGATGCAACAGAATGCATTGTGTTCATCGGGAGCCAACTGGCTTGGATAGAACAGCCGAAACGGGGTCTGACGTACCATAGAATGGAGGAAACGGCCTTCTGTTCGAGTGCCTATGGTCGAAACGGGGTGTTGTTGATCGGGAGGGGTGTGGCGTACCGCAAAACAGAGGAAACAGACATGTGTTCGAGCGCCTACGGTCGAAACGGGGTCCTGGTCATCGGGAAGGGTGTGGCGTACCGCAAAACGGGACTTCACAGGCTACTGTTCATCCACCATCGACTTCCTCCAGCCTCCACCTGCTATTGTTCATCCACCCTCGACTTCCTCCTGCCTCCACCAGCTATTGTTCATCCATGGGGTCCTGTTCATCCAGCCCTCCACTGGCTACTATTCAACCAGCCCTCCACCGGGTCCTGTTCATCCACCCCCAACCAGCTCGGCTGTGGTGGCCTCCTCTCGGGGCCCTGTTCATCCAGCGGCAACGGCCTACTTCTACTACCACGTGGTCATGTTCATCCAACCCCCACCTGGAACTGTTCATCCAACACCAACCACGTACGTCTCGACCCGTTCAACCAACCCCCATATTCACTGTTCATAAGAGGCAGCAGGTTTGATCGGCTTCAGTTAGCAAAAGTAGCGAAGGAATCCCTCGATCGGGTTCAGTTAACAGCCAGGGATCGATCGATCACTCGGGTTCAGTAACGTAGCTGGTGCAATCGGGTTCGGTAAGTGAACGCCTCGCTCGGGTTCAGTTAGAGCCCAAAGCCTCACACACACGCGCGTATGTGTACGAAAGAAACGCGCCAACCTCCGTGCATCGCTCGGCCCCGACCACCCACCATAACCGGGAAATCCCCAAAATTTTCCTCGCCCTCGCTTCTACCACGATTTTTCTGTCACTGACGGCCCAAAGAATGTCATGCAAGTGCGTTTCCGGCCCGCCCAGGACGAAAAGCCCATTTTCTGTCTTGATTTTTTGTCAGAGAAGTAGGAGCCCACCACATTTATGATGATACCAGGTTTTGTCATAGTTATCGTCATAGAAGTGCCATAAGCATGACAGAAAAAAATTCATTCGGCCCAAAATGTCATGAATGTGTCTTTTTTGTAGTGCTCCCTGTCAGACTTATGGCAAGGCACACATCAGGTCTGGTACAGAGCATGGCATACATTATAGAGCCTATGGCTGAGGCATAAGGGATGACTTTCATCGTTTCTCTTTCTTTTGTCGTGGTCGGGCTTTGAGTCTGACTCAACTTCACACCTTGCAACACAGGCAAGAACCCCTTCTTTGAACTGTCCATTTTGAATTTCTTCAAAATCTTGTCAAGGTATGTGCTTTGTGAAAGTCCTATCAAGCATCTCGATCTATCTCTATAGATCTTGATGCCCAATATGTAAGCGGCTTCCCCTAGGTCTTTCATTGAAAAACTCTTGTTCAAATAACCTTTTATGCTTTCCAGAAATTCTATATCATTTCCAATCAATAGTATGTCATCCACGTATAGTATCAGAAATGCTACAGAGCTCCCACTCACTTTCTTGTAAATGCAAGCTTCTCCGTAAGTTTGTATAAAACCAAAAGCCTTGATCACCTCATCAAACCATAAATTCCAACTCCGAGATGCTTGCACTAGTCCATAGAAGGATCGCTAGAGCATGCATACCTTGTTAGCATCCTTAGGATCGACAAAACTTTTTGGTTGCATCATCTACAACTCTTCCTTAAGGAACCCATTAAGGAACGCTGTTTTGACGTCCATTTGCATGATTTCATACTCATAATATGCGGCAATTGCTAGCATAATTCTAACAGACTTAAGCATCGCTACGGGTGAGAAAGTCCCATCAAGCCAACTCCATGAATTTCTTGAAAACCTTTTGCGACAAGTGAGCTTTATAGACGGTGACATTACCATCGGCGTTTGTGTTCTTATTAAAGATCCATTTATTCTCAATGGCCTGCCTGTCATCGGGCAAGTATACCAAAGTCCATACTTTGTTCTCATACATGGATCCTATCTCAGATTTCATGGCCTCAAGCCTTTTGTCGGAATCCGCGCTCATCATTGCTTCTTCATAGTTCGTAGGTTTGCCGTTGTCTAACAACATGACTTCCAGGACAGGATTACCGTACCGCTCTGGTGCGGAACGTGTCCTGATCAACCTACGAAGTTCTGTAGTAACTTGATATGAAGTTTCATGATGATCATCATTAGCTTCCTCTCTGGTTGGTGTAGGAATCACGGGAACTGCTTTCTGTGATGTACTACTCTCCTGTTTGAGAGAACGTACAATTACCTCATCAAGTTCTACTTTCCTCCCACTCACGTCTTTCAAGAGAAACTCCTTCTCTAGAACGGACCCATTTTTAGCAACAAAAATCTTGACCTCAGATCTGTGATAGAAGGTATACCCAATGGTCTCTTAGGGTATCCTATGAAGATGCATTTCTCCGCATTGAATTCAAGTTTATCAGGCTGAAGCCTCTTGACATAAACGTCGCATCCGCAAACTTTAAGAAACGACAACGTAGGTTTCTTGTCAAACCATAATTCATACGGTGTCGTCTCAACTCTAATGCATAATCCCAAAACGATAGTGGAAAATAAGTAAGAGACATCATAGAACACACCATATCTTATAAGGTACGATTACGATGTTCGGACACACCATTACGCTGTGGTGTTTGATACTTCTCCATTGTATCTACTTTTCCTAATGCTTTTGCTCTTGTTTTGGACTCTAATTTGCATGATTTGAATCAAACTAACCCGGACTGACGTTGTTTTCAGCAGAACTACCATGGTATTGTTTTTGTGCAGAAATAAAAGTTCTAGGATTTGGACGAAACTTTTTGGAGAATTATTTTGGAATAAATAAAAAATACTGAACCAAGACCCATTGGAGGGGGGGCAGCTGCCCACAAGGCACCAGGGCGCGCCACCCTCCTCTGGCACGCCCTGGTGGGTAGTGGCGCCCACGAGGCTCCGCTAACCCTAATTCTGGCACTATAGAATCCTATTTTCTAGAAAAAATAGAAGAGGAAGTTTTCATCGTGTTTTACAATATGGAGCCGCCGTCGGCACCTCCTATTCTTCATCGGGAGGCCGGATCTGGAGCCCGTTCGGGGGTCCAGAGAGGGGGATCTTCGGTCTTCATCATCACCAACCATCCTCCATCACCAATTTCATGATGCTCACTGCTGGGATTGAGTAATTCCTTCGTAGGCTTGCTGGACTGTGATGGGTTGGATGAGATACATCATGTAATTGAGTTAGTTTTGTTAAGGCTTGATCCCCAGTATCCACTATGTTCTGTGATTGATGTTGCTATGACTTTGCTATGCTTAATACTTGTCACTAGGGCCCGAGTGTCATGATTTCAGATCTGAACCGTTTATGTTTTTGCCATCATATCTATGTTCGTGATTCGATCTTGCAGCTTATATGCACCTATTACGTGTTATGATACGTAAACCCCAAGGTGACAATAATTGGAATACTTTTTTGTGATGGCCGTAGTTTGAGGAGTTCATGTATTCACTATGTGTTAATGCTTTGTTGCGGTTCTTTATTAAAGGAGGCCTTAATATCCCTTAGTTTCCTTATGGACCCCACTGCCACGGGAGGGTAGGACAAAAGATGTCATTCAAGTTCTTTTCCATAAGCACGTATGATTATTTACGGAATACATGCCTACATTATATTATGAACTGGAGCTAGTTTTGTATCGCCCTAGGTTATGAGTGATATATGATGAATATCATCCAACGAATACACTGATCCAATGCCTATGAGCTTTTCACATATTGTTTCTTGCCAAGTTACTATTGTTGCTACTGCTGTTACAACTGCTATAAAATTATCACTCCTGCTATTACCGTTACTGTTACTATCACTTCTATCACAATCAAACTATCATACTACTGCGCTACTGATCACTTTGCTGCAGATATTAAATCTCCAGGTGTGGTTGAATTGACAACTCAACTACTAATACTTACAAATATTCTTTGGCTCCCCTTGTGTCGAATCAATAAATTTGGGTTGAATACTCTACCCTCTAAAACTGTTGCGACCCCCTATATTTATGGGTTATCAAGACCTATTTCTGGCACCGTTGCCGGGGAGCATAGCTATATTTGTTGAGTCAATTGGGATTTCTATATATTTATCACTATGAAGAATCTGAAAGATACTAGAACCAAGATTGTTCCCTCTAAGACGACGGGAGGTAAGGAATTGCCATCTAGCTCTGCACTTGATTCACCTTCTGTTTTGAATAGACTTGCAGCGCCACCACATGCTATTAATCCTGATATGTTGCAAGTTATTGATGATGCTACTTCTGCCATGAATGATGCTTATGATGATGCTAGTACCTTGCTTGATGATAATGTGCCACTAGGTGAATTTCTTGATGAACAACTTGCTAGAACTAAAGATATTGGGAATGCTGAAACTGATGAAATTACTGAAACTGATGAAGTCTTTGAAATTGAAAACTATGAAACACCTATTAGACCTAGCTCTCCTAGATTTGAATTGCCTAAGATACCTAAGGGTTATGTTATGGATGGAGAGGTAGCTAGAGACTTTCTTGCTTGCAAGCATAGAGATGATCTTAAGAAATTATTATGCAAGTTGAAAACAAAATCCTTGAATTCTAGAATGAAGTGTGATCATAAGTTTGCTACTTCACCTATCTTTGTTACTGATAAGGATTATGATTTTTTGACGATCCAAAGTTGATTACTTTTGTTGAATCTGGTCCTTTCCATGGCTATGAAACTAAAACTATTGTGGCACATCTTACTAAACTAAATGATATAGCTACCCTTTTTGCTCAAGATAAGAAAATTCGCTACTACTATATTCTCAAGTTATCTCCTTTAAAGTTAAAGGGCGATGCTAAGATATGGTACAATACTCTTGCTTCTGGTTGTGTACGTAGTCCCTAGGATATGATTTATTACTTCTCTGGAAAATATTTTTCTGCTCATAAGAAACAAGTTGTCTTACATGAAATATTTAACTTTACGCAAATTGAAGAAAAGAGTTGCCCACGAGCTTGGGGGAGGCTTCTTCAATTACTTAATGCTTTGCCTGATCATGCTCTTAAGAAAAACAACGCAAACGTCCACCGGCGACGGCGAGGAGGAGCAAGGAGAGCACTGCCGGCTGAGCTAGGGTCCACGAGATGCGCGCCGCGGAAGTTTGGGGAGGGGAAAGGCGGGCCGCGTGATAAGAACTTTAATTGCAACTTGCACTGGTAATACAACCCATTAACGGCGGCGCAAAGGGCGAGCCCTCGCACGTGCCACGTCGGATTCACTACATCCAAACTAACAAGGTGTTCTTCCATACGCGCACGCTTCTCTTCCCCAGATGCTGCCATCCCCTGCGCCCACCTTCTCCTCTTCCTCACGCCTTCTTTCCTCTCGTTCTCCCAGCTAGGGTTGCCGCCGCCCATGAATCCAAGTCGATGGAGGTTGCTGGCAGGGCCCTATGGTCAATGGTACCAAGGAGGAGGCAGAGCGGCTTTATTGTGCTGGGTTGAGTGTCAGCCGGAGCAGATCTGCCATGGAGATGGTCGTCCGCGGCGTCGTCCTCAGGCGGTGAGGGGAGGGCAAGATGAAGAGAGGATTGAGAGGGAGATGGCGAGCCCATGGAGAAGCGCAACCACTGTTCTGTCGATTGGCCATCACTGTGAAAACGCGTCGGGAGATAGAGGAACACCTCGATTTCTTTTCATCCCACCACATCGCCTTTCCACATCCGGCTGGCGGCTAGGGTTTGCCACCGCCGCCACTGTCGGTGTCAAAACCGGCGGATCTCGGGTAGGGGGTCCCGAACTGTGCGTCTAGGATCAGTGGTTACAGGAGACAGGGGACACGATGTTTACCCAGGTTCGGGCCCTCTCTATGGAGGTAATACCCTACTTCCTGCTTGATTGATCTTGATGAATATGAGTGTTACAAGAGTTGATCTACCACGAGATCGTAATGGCTAAACCCTAGGAGCCTAGCCTATGTGTGTATGGTAATGAATGTCCCCTATCCGGACTATGCTCTCCGGTTTATATAGACATCGGAGAGATCTAGGCTTACATGGAGTCGGTTACATAAGAAGGAATCTTCGCAGCTGGTCGCCTAGCTTGCCTTCCACGCCAAGGAAAGTCCAATCCGGACATGGGTATAGTCTTCGGCATTCGTATCTTCACAGCCCATCAGTCCGGCCCAATAAATAACAGGCCGGACACCCGAGGACCCCTTAGTCCAGGACTCCCTCAGTAGCCCCTGAACCTGGCTTCAATGACGAGGAGTCCGGCGCGCAGATTGTCTTCGGCATTGCAAGGCGGGTTCCCCTTTCTCTGAACTCCAAGATAGTCTTCGGACGCGATGATTGTATCCTGACCTGTTACACAACCGCCGAGAGAATATAATATTTGTACGAATCTAATCTGTTGACAGCTTCTTTACAACACGACATCGTGTCTGTCCGGTCATAATTTTGAACCGCTTTTCATCTGCCATCCCACGTTTTGAGACGCGGTTGCTACTGGCATGTCCTGTCGAAGCAGAGATCGTGTCCCCTTATTACGGGATTCTCATCAATGCGGGCATGGGTAACCCAACCGTGCCATTTATACAGCCCTTGGGAACAGGCGAATCCTAAGGCGAGTGAGGAGGCGTTTAATATTTGCTGCCTTTATAAGGGGATAAGGATTCCCTCTTCCTCTTCTCACGCTCTCTCTTCGTCTCCGCCTTTCCGATCTCAAGCTCCACCGCCCAAGTTCTCATCTCCTTTCCACTCAAGCAACCATGTCCGGATCTGGCGGTCAGGGCAAGTGGATGGTCTCCTCCGTCAAGGAGGAGGACATTACTGAGCTTTGGGCAGCCGGATATTTGGCAAAAGAGATCGCCCATTGTCTGCCGGCCGAAGGACAAGTTGTCCCCACGCCGGAGCCCACAGAGAGGGTAGTATTCATCCCCCATTTCTTCTGCGGGCTAGGGTTTCCAATCCACCCCTTCGTCCGTGGGCTGATGTATTATTACGGGATAGATTTTCATGATCTGTCCCCGAATTCCTTCCTCAACATCTCGGTGTTTATCGCCGTGTGCGAGGCCTTCCTCCGCATCCAACCCCACTTCGGGTTGTGGCTCAAAGTCTTCAATGTGAAGCCGAAGGTGGTGGACGGCCAGCACGCAGAGTGCGGAGGAGCCATGATGAGAAAGCTGCCCAACGTCTCCTGGCCGAAAGGTATTTTTGTGGAGACATTGAAGGAGTGCAGAGACAATGGTTCTACATCACGGAACCCCGCGGTACCACCTGGGCCGCGGCTGCCGAATTCCGCTCCAGTGCTCCCATGCGGCTCACCTCTTGGGTCGAGAAGAGTTTGGACTGGTGTTCGTCTGATGAGCTGATAGCGTTGCAGACGCGCGTCCAGAGCATGATAGCCAAGAACGTCAAGCTTGTCAATGTGATCCAGGTGATGCTAGTTCGCCGGATTCTTCCATGCCAGCGCAGAGGACAACCTTTGTGGGATTTCAACCCAAAGAAGCATCGGACCCTGGTGAGGCTCTTCGAGACCACCCACGAAGATGCCTGGAAGTTGCTCTCTAAGGGCAACGAGAAACCGCCGGCCACGGATTCAGACCGTGGTCACGACTGTAAACACCCCGCCAGCGAGGTATGTTACTTTTGACGTATCCACAGCTTAAATGTTTCGAGGATGATGTTTGAGATTTTATTGTTGCTCCCTTAGGACTGGATGGAAAGGGCGAAGCGGATCCAGTGTCCGACTCCGCTGCCCGAAGAACTGGTCATCCCACACCTAGCGGAGATGCTGGTGCCGGCGCGATACAAGGCGCCAGAGAAGAAGGCCAAGGGGGCCAAGAGTGGCCCCCGTCGAAAGGGCATTTCGGACGCGACGTGGGAAGACGACGAGGCCCATTCCTCTGTCCCTGAGGACAATAACGAGGAGGATGAGGAGGAAAACAACCCTCCTCCCGAGGAGAAGAAGAAGAAGAGGGCGACCTCGGCACATCCGGAGGCGAAAGTGCCCAAAAAGGGGAAGGGCGCCCCAGCGGTCAACACCGCATGGGACGTTGACAGTAGTCCGGAACGGCGCCCCCACACTAAGCCCCAGGCCGCATCATAAGTGACACGGCTTATTTATGCGCGCATCCAGCCCTTTCTCTATTATTTTAACATGGTTAACTACACCATTGCAGTCCGGCCCGTGACCTTATCCAGCGATCCTCATCTGGAGGTTCGTTGGCTCCATCGGAGATGGCGAGCATGTCGCCACCGGCTGCTTACTCCCTCGGGGCCAGGGACGACATCGAAGTGCTGTCTCGAAGGACCGCTCCGAAGGGAGGAGCCCAGGACGTTGTCGGGAGGCGCCACAAGGCGAGATCTCCACTGCCGGACACATGGGGGAGCCAATCCCCATGAAGACTGGCGAGGAGGGCCATATCCAGTTCGACCCTCACCCGAATACAATTCCGGAGACCCATATGGCTCCGGAGTCGGGCGAGCAGCCCCCTTTGAAGGAGGGGGTGCGCCGCCTCCGCCGGTGGCTCCTGTCTATCCAGGAGCGCCGGATGACCTGATGAGGGCGCTACGAAGCGCCTCCGTCGTGGACGAGCACCGTGTGCTTATGGGTGCGGTGATCGAGAAGGTTCAGTCCACCAAGAGCGGACTTAATGAAGCCTGCAGCAGCCTGTTAACAGGTTTCAAGGTAAGAAAGAGAAAAACCCCGTGTAGTTCGTAGCCCCTGAGATGCTGTCCGGTGTTTGGCGAGAAGAACCGGACAGGGGATCAATCCTTAATTATAAGAGGCTGACTGAATATGTATTGATAAGCAGGCGTCCCTATTGGCCGTGACCTCGCATGCTGCCGGGGTCTCCGAACTGAAGCGGAGGCTGGAGCGGACTGAGAACGAGCTCGGCAAGGTTAGAATTCGTCTCCAGGAGAAGCAAGGTGAGGAACGACCTGCTATATGTTCGGCAAAGAATAAGCGCTGTATATTGACAGCGGTATTGTGGGACGTGCAGAAGCCGCGACCGAGGTCGAGGCCTTGAGGAAGGCCCTGGGCGAGGCCGAAGAGAAGGCTGTCCAGCAGCAAGCCGCCCATAAGAAGCTAGAGGCCCGGGTCAAAGAAGTCCAGCAGGAGCTCCAGGATGCGGTTAACAAATGTGAGACCTTGGAGAATGATGCATCGGCTCAAGGGGTCGAGCTCACCAAGGCTCGTCAGAGCGCGGAGACCACACGGAATGAGGCCCAGGCCGCCCTCCAGGAGATCCAGGAGGCCAAGAAGATCATGGCGGGTAAGGCTTTTAAGATGCAAAGCAAGGATGTGGAGAAGCAGTACCTTTTACTAACCCGGGTTCGGAGTTCCCCAGGGGCTTTTGCTGATCTACCGCGCAGTGTATCGGACGCCGTGGAGTTCTATCGAGTCGAAGGAGGGGGTTCCACGGAGAAGCTCTTCTGGTCGCAATATGCGGTGTCAGAGCCTCCCGTGTCCTTCACCGATCAGCTGAAACAGCTGGTGGAGCTGCACAGGGTGGCCGAATTAGCCATGAGGGATTTGACAATCCGGCTATGGCCAGCCGAAGCCATGCCTGGCAGCTACTTCGGACTCGTGAGGTGGATGGTGAACGCCTGTCCTCGGCTGGACGTCATGAAGCGCTCCGCCTGTATTGAAGGTGCCTGTATGGCCTTCGCTCGCTGCAAGATGTGGTGGGCGAAGATAAACGCTGTTGAAGTTGCCAGCGGGCTGCCGGAGGGCAAGGAGCACCGCACACCCAAGCGATATTTCGCGGATGTCGTAGAGGGGTCTCGACTTGTGGCGGCGCAATGTTCGCAGGACATTGTATTTGAATAAATGTATTCATGTTGCCCTTGCCTTGTATTATGGGAACAAAGCCGGTTTTTGTAAAATAATTTTATTATGCTTTGAATTGTTTCCTCCTGTGCGGCCGTGTTATTTGTAATCTGAGGGTTGGCCAGTCGTCGGCTTCTGCCCTCGCGTAGGTAGTACGGGGGTGTTCGGGATGGATTCTAAACAATCTTGATCCAATTATATGGTCCTTTGGAGGAGTTGTTTAGCGCAACAAACAAGGCAATCTGACTGTATGGCTTAAACACCCTCACTTAGCCATAGGAGTTTTATAATTAAGCAAGTGCGCAGCCCCTGGTCCGAGCCAGGGTGCTGTCAGCATCTGATCGGGAAGTGCCGACCCTTCGCATGGCGCAGAAAAAATCTCCAACGATTTTGTAACCCTCGAACAGCTGACCGGCTCTCGCCGTATCATGACAGTCAGTTTTCGGCTTTCTCTACTGAGGTGCTCATCCGGTCAAGGCCAGGGCACAATCGCAGTAGTTCTCCCTTTACTACCCTAGCCGATAGAGCGGAACGTAGGGTAGCAAGCACAGGAGCCGGGCAACCCAACTATTGACCAAAGACATGATTCGGAGCCAATGCATATAATGCTAAATTCGGGGTGCCGAACTTATGTACAAGAAGTGTTCGGACTTTGCTGCCGTATTGTGGGGCGATAAGTAGCCCCTGGCGAATATCAAACGGATAGAAGAGTATCGATGCAGCAAACAAGCAGATCGAGATAAAACGAAGTAAGAAGCGAAAACCACAGAAACTGGGCCACGAACCATTTTTATTATAACTGGATGGATATGTCAAGGCGTATCTTGTACAGATGGTGCGAGAAGTATCTAGGCTATTTAACATGCCGGAATCAGTAGGGCGCAGCGTGCGGGTCCTGGGAAAGAAGTATGAATACCGTCAAGAAGAACGTATAAAGGTTACCCTACACACCTGTGCTGCTTGCCTCCGTTGTATGCCAATCCTTCTAAAGGACTTGCGATCAAGCCCGCGAAAAAAGGAACCTGAAACAAAAAAGGTTAAAGTATGTGTGTCCGAGATCGGCCTGGCCGAACTGTACCCCCCGGGTTATCTTGTGCCTCCGTCGATGTCCATGGAATTTTGAATGCGTAATTGTGTATGCATGGTACGAATGCCACTACCTCATTGGGACTGGGACAGAGGCCGAATTGCTAGTCGAGCTCTTGACGAGCCACGCCATCCTGTTGCAGTGTAGTCCTGAACCTCTTAATGGTGTCCGAGGGCTCGACAGCCGTACTATGGTGCTGCTTGAGAAGGCCGCTCTGTACTTCTGCTGCTAGGGCGGCGGTGTGCTCCTCTGTTCGGAGCGAGCGTTCCGTATTGCCATTGACTGTTATGATGCCGCATGGACCAGGCATCTTGAGCTTGAGATAAGCATAGTGTGGCACTGCGTTGAATCTAGCAAACGCGGTACGTCCGAGCAGTGCGTGATAGCCGCTGCGGAAGGGGACGATATCGAAGATTAACTCTTCGCTGCGGAAGTTGTCTGGAGAACCGAAGACCACCTCCAGCGTGATTGAGCCCATACAGCGGGCCTCTATGCCTGGATTGACTCCTTTAAAGGTAGTCTTTGTTGCTTTGATTCGCGCGGGGTTAATACCCATCTTCCGCACTGTGTCCTGATAAAGCAGGTTGAGGCTGCTACCACCGTCCATCAGGAGTCGTGTTAGGTGAAACCCGTCAATAATTGGGTCGAGGACTAGTGCGGCTGAACCGCCATGGCGGATACTAGTTGGGTGATCCCGACGATCGAAGGTGATCAGGAATGATGACCATGTATTGAATTTTGGGGCGACTGGCTCTACCGCGTAGACGTCCCTAAGTGCTCGCGTATGCCCCCTTTTGGGGATATGCGCAGCGTATATCATGTGCATCGTTTTGACTTGAGGGGGGAAATTCTTCTGCCCCCAGTGTTCAGCTGTCGGGGCTCTTCGTCCTCGTCCTCACTTTGAGACCCCTTTTCTTTGTTTTCGGCATTTAACTTGCCGGCCTGCTTGAAGACCCAACAATCCCTGTTGGTATGATTGGTTTGCTTATCCGGGGTGCCGTGAATTTGGCACGGACGGTCGAGTATGCGGTCCAGGCTGGAAGGTCCTTCGCTGTTTCTTTTGTAGGGCTTCTTCCATTGGCCGTACTTGGAGCCACTGAATCCGGCATTGACTTAGGTGTCATCGGTGTTGTCGACATTGCTTCGGCGTTTGTGTCTATTGCGCCGGAGCTTTCCGGTGCTGTTCTTGGCCTCAGTGGGGCCTGCCTCGGTGGCTGTGTTTTTACTATGAACCAGCCAGTTGTCCTCACCCGCACAGAAGCGGGTCATGAGTGCCGTGAGGGCTGCCATAGACTTCGGCTTTTCTTGGCCGCGATGGCGTGCTAGCCATTCGTCACGGATGCTGTGTTTGAAGGCTGCTAGGGCCTCGGCATCCGGACAGTCAACGATCTGGTTCTTTTTGGTTAGGAACCTAGTCCAGAATTTTCTGGCTGATTCTCCAGGTTGTTGAAGTATGTGGCTTAAGTCATCGGTGTCCGGTGCCCGGACATAAGTTCCTTGGAAGTTATCAAGGAAAGCCTCTTCCAAGTCTTCCCAGCTGCCGATGGAATTCTCAGGCAGGCTATTTAACTAGTGCCGAGCTGGCCCTTTGAGCTTTAATGGGAGGTATTTGATGGCGTGTAGGTCATCTCCTCGAGCCATATGGATGTGGAGAATGAAATCCTCGATCCATACTGCTGGATCGGTTGTGCCGTCGTATGATTCAATGTTGACAGGCTTGAACCCCTTGGGGAATTCGTGATCCAGTACTTCATCTGTGAAGCAGAGAGGGTGTACGGCGCCCCTATATCGGGCCGCGTTGTGACATAGCTCTCATGGAGTCCGTCTGCGGTATTCGGCCCGGGCGTGGTTAGGTTTATCACGTCCGAATAGGTAGCCGTCATCATGCCTCGAGGCATGCCCTCGTGATCCGTAGATCGATCTTGTATGTCTTGCTCTATCGTCCAAGATCTGCCGGAGGTCGTACGTGTGACACCGAACTCTTCCGTCTCTATTTTTACGAGGCGGTGGGGCAGGCTGCTGTTCGGCCTGAGTTGCCGCTTTATCCCGGCCGCGGGGTGGCCGGTCGGCCGCCCCGTCTCGACCACGTGGTGGTCGTTCCGCATTAAGCAAGGGAGATGTGTGCTCCGCTCCTTCCTCATCAAATTGAGGTAGCAGTCTACGTTTCAGGTAGCTCTTGGTTGGGCGCCTGAGGCCGTATTCTCCGCTCCATCTGTCGACGAGCAGATCTTGTTCAGCTTGAAGCTGCTGCTGTTTCTTTTTCAGGCTCCTTGCAGTGGCTATGTGCTGAAGCTTAAAGCGCTCCTGCTCCAGAGGATCCTCAGGCACGATGAAGTCTTCGTTGCCGAGGCTTGTCTCCTCCTCGTAGGGTGGACGGTAACTATCGTCCTCCGAGTCATCTTCTATGGCCTGTTCATCAGGGTTGTCTTGCCTGTTGCCGTGTTCCTCCTGGTCGGATGCAGCTCAGACAGGGTCTTCATTGTTTTCGGCGTCGCCTGGAGTACTATTTTCTCCGGTGCCGGTGTTGCCGTCTTTAGAGCGACGAGGCTTAGAACGGCATTTGGGGCGTCGGCGCTTGGACTGCGTCTCAGAGGTTTTATTCGTATCTGGCTCCTCTTTGTCGTCGCCATATCCTTTGGGTGTATCAACCATGTACACGTCGTACGAAGAGGTAGTCGTCCAACATCCGGTGAATGGCGGGTCTTGGCCTTGCTCCTTATCTGCGTCGTCGTCCATACCGTCGATGTCTTCGGAGCCATAGTCAAGCACGTCGGTTAAGTCATCGACGGTGGCTATGAAGTGGGTGGCGGGTGGGAAGCAAAATTCTTCATCATCCGTCTCTAGCTCGAACCGGACATAGTTCTGCTGTGAGTCCTTCTCCAAGGACAAATTCTTTAAAGATTTTAGCACGTCACCCAAAGGCGAGTGCTAGAAAACGTCAGCGGCGCTGAACTCGAAGATCGATAACCGATATAGCTTGGTGTCCGCGGGCGTACACAGTCCGGAACTTATAGCCCAAGACAAGTCCGAAGTTCCGTTAAAGCGAATATTGTAGGGCGTTGAGTCCGTGTGTGGCTCCAACGCCGCGGACTCTGCGGCCTCGGATGGCACGATCTGCTTTGGCTCTAAGGCTGTTGCAGCAGCAGGAACCATCTCCTGAGTGTGATCTGATGACAGATTTAAGTCACGTTCATCGGGGTGAGGGGGAGCGACCGCCGCGTGCTCGAATCCCTTGAAGGTCAAGTCTCCACGGATATCCGCGATGTAGTTCAAGCTTCTGAATCTTACCTGATGGCCAGGGGCGTAGCTGTCGATCTGCTCCAGATGGCCAAGCGAGTTGGCCCGCAGTACGAAGCCGCCGAATACGAAGGTCTATCCGGGGAGGAAGGTTTCTTCCTGGACAATGTCATTACAGACGATCGAAGGGGCCATCGAGCCCTTTGCCGACGGCACAGTGGAACTCTCAATGAAAGCACCAATGTCGGTTTCAAAACCGGTGGATCTCGGGTAGGGGGTCCCGAACTGTGCATCTAGGATCGATGGTAACAGGAGACGGGGGACACGATGTTTACCCAGGTTCGGGCCCTCTCTATGGAGGTAATACCCTACTTCCTGCTTGATTGATCTTGATGAATATGAGTGTTACAAGAGTTGATCTACCACGAGATCGTAATGGCTAAACCCTAGGAGCCTAGCCTATGTGTGTATGGTAATGAATGTCCCCTATCCGGACTATGCTCTTCGGTTTATCTAGACACCGGAGAGATCTAGGGTTACATGGAGTCAGTTACATAAGAAGGAATCTTCACAGCTGGTCGCCTAGCTTGCCTTCCACGCCAAGGAAAGTCCAATCCGGACACGGGTATATTCGTATCTTCACAGCCCATCAGTCTGGCCCAATAAATAACAGGCCGGACACCCGAGGACCCCTTAGTCCAGGACTCTCTCACCTGCCATGGGGAGTACAAAAAGTTTTAATATTATTGGTATATGATTATATTTTCTCGACAGAGGGGAACATTACCACGCGATGCCTTCTTGGATTCCTCCAGTTCGGCGGTAGCAGCAGCTAGCTGGGTCCGACACTTTTCCAGCTCTTGAGACAACAGGTTGTTATTCTCTGTGAGCACCTGGTCATGCAATGATCCTTAAATCAGCTGTATCAACTGCGTCAAGTCTCGGGGGCTACTGATATATAATTATCAGATTTGTACAAATGTGTACTTACCCGCATATCTTTCAATTGCTGGTTAGTGGCTCTAATAAGCCCGTCTTGAGCAGCTCAGATATATGCATCAGCCGAGCTGAAGGTGATGAATGCCTCTTTTGTAAAGCCGGGCCGCGAAGAGCATCTCGCCGGCGCCGATGATTCATGGCGCTTTCCACTTCAGAGTTTGTGATGGATACATCATCCGACTCCTCTGCCGAAGGAAAATCCGGCGTCACTCCCGTATCAGCCCTCGCCTTTAAGGCAGGGTCGGGAACTTGACTTGTGGAGGCGCGGCCGGTAAGATCCCCGGACATAGTCCGACGAACGCTTTTCCTGATAAGACATAGCGGATAATGTAACAGTTTGACGTGACTGCCAGGGGGCTTGATCAAAAACCATACCTCTTTGATGAAGGCTCTGCCGTGTCGTTTGCCTTCCTCTTCGAAGATTTGCTTGGTGCGGGCGCCGCTCTCTTAGGAGATGCCTCTAGCGCGCGTTGAGGCATCGGGCGCCTCCCCTTTGGAGCACGAAATAGTGCAGTGGGTGAGGCGTAATGAGGAAGCTCTTTAGAAGGAGGTGTCTCTTGATTACTTACATGCGAGGCAGGGAGGACGCCGGGATAGTCGATGATGATGGCCACTTCCGTGCCGTCATAGCTCGCCTGGTAGAATACTCCATCCTCGGGCTCTACAAATATGTCCAGATCCTCCTCGAATCCGGGGTCAAGGTCCCGGTTGTGATCCTCTGGCTGGGGGGCGGGGCTATGGATCCCCTCGGTAACCTTCCGCCATTCCTGTTGCAAATGGATGGGTTAATATCCATTAAAAATGACTCAAGTAGAGGATTAAGTAAAATGGTGGGATTAGAACTCACCCAGCTAGGAGGACTGTACATGGAAAATCCATCTCGACGTTTAAGACGAGTGAACTCCTCTTTCTCCCCTTTGTACAGTTCGGCCAATATTTTGGCCAAAGCGGCGGGGGAAGTTGTTCTGTCTTGTCCCGCGCAACCATGAGGGGTCAATATTTGAAGTGGGCGGAGCCGAAGTATGGCGCATCACCGATACCGGATATCTGTCCGGCACACCGAGGAAGGCATCTGAAGAATGGCCTTCTGAATGGTTCTATATTGAGGACGTCGCGCTTCCCGACCTAGTTCGAAAGGGTCTCCCAGAATTTGCAAGTGTTCCGTTGAGGAAACGCCACATCTAGCGTCCCCAAAGTCTTGAAGAAGAGGATAGTGCGGAAGTTCGTCAGCTCGTGGGCAAGATAAGGATGCTTGCCCAGTCCGGCTTTACAATAGTAGAGGTAATGGCGACCTCCATAGTGCGAGGGGTTCAGCCACTTCAATACAAAGGGCTCCCAATGTGGCACTATAATGGGGAGGATGATGCCTCCCGTTGTGGTCGGAAAGGTCCAGACACCCCTGCCGCTCTAGCCAAGATACTGGCCGAGCTGTTTAAAGGGGAGGAAGAAGAATTTCTCCGCATCAATCGCGGAGAGGGGTACTCCATGTACAACCCTCCCAGCTGGGTAAGTCCCATCCCCTTTGCTTTTATTCGCTCCGCTCTCTTGGCCATCTTTAACGAATCCCCAATCCGTCTTATTTTGAAACAGCACTGGCGGAAGGTAACCGAGGGGCTTAATAGCCCTGCCCCACAGTTGGAGAGCCGCAACCGGGAGCTTGATCCTGGGTTCGAAGAGGACCCGGATATATTCGTGGTACTCACGGAAGGGGTGTTTTACCAGGCGAGCTATGACGGCACAGAAGTGGCCATCATCGCTGATTATCATGGTCTTCTTCCAGCTTCCCACGTAAGTAATCAGGAGAAACCCCCCTCGAAATAGTTTCCTCACACTGCCTCACCCACCGCACTATCTCATGCTTCAAAGGGGAGGCGTTCGGTGTGTCATGCTACGCCGGGGATGACTCCAAGAAGAGCGGCTCCCGCACCGAGCAAGGCCTCGAAAAGGAAGGTTGGCGAAGACAAGGCCGGCTCTTCGTCGAAGAGGTATGGATTTGAAGGTATGCTTTGGCAGTCGTACCCAACCACGATTGTTATGTTGGTCCTGTATCAGGAAAAAGGTTCGCCGGACTATGTCCGGGGATTCGGGCGGTCGCACTCCCAACAACCGGGATTTAGATCCCACCGGAGAGGTAGGGGCCGCTATGGGGACAACGCCGGACTGTCCTTCGGCCGAGGGTTCGGAAGACATGTCCGTTACCAACTCGGAAGTAGAGAGCGCCATGAATCATCGGGGCTGCAGGGCTGTCCTACTAGACCCCAAGTTCTCGGAAGAGGCATTCAATGCCTTCAGCTCGGCTGACGCATACGTCCGAGCTGCTCGAGATGGGCTTAGAAAAGCCACAAAGAAAGATTTGACAGATGTGCAGGTAAGTTTTTTCTTTGTCCGAAAAGGATAACCATATGCCCGTAGCCCCCGAGACTGAAAGAAGTTGGTACAACTGATTTAAGGAACGTTGTATAACGAGGTCCTTACCGAGAAGAATGCCCTGCTAGCCCAAGAGCTGGAGCAGTGTCGGGCGCAGCTAAATGCTGCTACCACCGAACTAGAAAACTTCAAGAAGGCGTCTTCTGGTAACATTCCCCTCCATCGAGGAACGATAATTCTATACCAACTGTACTAATATTGTTGTTGATTGCATAATAGGATCGCCCGATCAACTTGACGAGAAGTTGAAGATCGCCCAAGAGGGGGAAAACAGGCGAAAAGGCTATGCGCCGCAGGCGAGCGTGTGCTGACCCGGGTCAGAGGGGAGAAAAATAAGCTACAGGATTCGAACACCGCCTTGGGCGAAGAATTGAAAGATGTGCGAGCCCAGCTAGCTGACTCCGTGAAGGAGAACAGGAAGTTGCGGGGCGGTATATTCAGTATGTGTCTGAACTATTTTAAAAGTAGTTCGGAGATAAATGAAACTGATATAATTATGATTGCAGGTATATTGACGGGCCGTCCCGACGAGGAGGTGTCCGGATCATCAAGTGATCTGCTGCAATGGTTGTCGCAAGTGCACGAGCAGGCTCAGCTGGCAATGCGGAGTGTTGCCAAGGCCCTATGGCCATCTGCCTCCCCTCCAGGAAGTATGGAGGAGCTTGTAGAGCTGTTCAAGGAAGCGCGGCGGCGTATCCGACTATGGAAGATATCGGCCTGCCGAGAAGGTGCGCGAGAGGCCTGGGCCATGGCGAAAATGCGATATACCAAGCTAGATCCTAATCACATGGCCCGGGTCGGACCGCTAGGGTCAAATGGGGAAGAAATTCCCGTTAGTTTAGTATATGACCAAGTAGAGGTGGCCGCCAAATATTCCCAACAGGATTGTAAGTTAGACCGCCTGTTGGACGGTATAGAGGAGGAAGTGTTTGAGTCCAAGTGACTATGTACTTTCCTTAACATGTGTAATTCTAGCTGAATTGTACAGCATTTGTCATGGCAGACCTTTTCGCTTCAACCTCCGGACCTGAGGGTGCGGAGTGTTTCCGAATACCCTCGCGGCCGAATAGACTGGGGTATGCCTGGAAAACTAGGCGTAGGGGTCATAGTTGCTTGAACAGACAAGTTGTATCCTGCTAGTTATGTTATATTACGTTGAGATCGTAAGAAACATCTTCCAGGGAGAATAGTTCCGTTAAGGGTTCCTTTCCCTGGGTGTGCATGTATTAATGTACATGTCCGAATTGTGATGGAAAAATCACAGTGTATGTAACTTCTGGGGGTTCATAATGGAGTAAATGAAAAAATGTCTTTAATTCACCGACCAAATATTCCCTTAAGAACGCTAGCTTTCGGCTTCACCCAGTCTGAGGTACACATCCGGATGACCCGGCAGTAACAATCGCACAGGTGCTCCCTTTATGCCCTAGCCGAACTAACGGGAACGTAGGGCATAAGCACAGGAGCCAGGCAACCCATCTTGGCCAAAACTTAAGTCATACTAATGCATATAATGGCGAAGAAAAGGTACATATGGAAAAACTCATATGTGAAGAGCTTGATGCTCGAGGAATAATAATAAAAAGCTTCTGTCCAAGAATCCCCCAGGTATAATGGACATACATATTTAAAGATGTATGTGTCACGGGTGTGCGGTCTAGCCGTACCAAAGCTTTAAAGCGAGAAAGAAAAAAAAGTAACCGGAAAAGAGAGAAAAATAATGGAAACTACAGGGGAGAAGGAGACGAACAAGGAGTTCGGCGCTAGGCATAGAATCTTCGGAGTCTGACCGCGTTCCAGGGGTTCGGCTCGAGGCGATTGTCTGATGCATCACGAAGACGGTACGCTCCTCCGGTGAGAACTTCGTCAATTATGAAGGGACCCTCCCATTTGGGCTTGAGTTTGTCCTTTTTCTTTTCCGGCAGGCGCAGAACGAGTTCGCCAACGTTGTAAGTCTTGGCCCGTACTTCTCTGCTTTGATATCTTCCAGCCTGATGTTGGTAAAATGTTGAACGGGCTTTTGCAACATCGCGCTCCTCCTTCAGGGCATCTAGGCCGTCCTGCCGATCAAGCTCGGCTTCTCTCTCTTCTTACATACGCACTCGAGGTGAGTCATGAATAATATCGCAGGGCAACACGGCCTCTGCGCCATACACCATGAAGGAAGGTGTGTATCCGGTAGTACGGTTGGGCGTGGTCCGCAGCCCCCAGAGTACGGAGTCGAGCTCCTCAACCCAGTGCTTGTCTGATTCTTTCAAAGACCGCACTAGTCTGGGCTTGATGTCGCTCATAATAAGACCATTGGCTCGTTCGACTTGACCGTTGGTTTACGGGTGGTAGACGGAGGCGTAATCGAGTTTAATGCCCAGATTAGTACACCAGGTTTTTACTTCGTCGGCTGTGAAATTAGAGCCGTTGTCGGTGATGATGCTGTTTGGGACACCATAACGGTGCACAACACCGGATATGAAGTCTATCACCGGGCCGGACTCAGCCGTTTGGACCGGTTTAGCCACTATCCATTTAGTGAATTTGTCCACCATAACCAGCAGATATTTTCTTATGGCTTCCCCCTTTAAGGGGTCCAACCATATCCAGTCCCCAGACCGCGAAGGACCAGGTGATGGGGATAGTCTGTAAGGCAGTTGGGGGCATGTGGCTTTGGTTGGCGAAGAGTTGGCACCCGACGCAGCGTTGGACAAGGGCCTGCGCGTCTGCTCGAGCCGTCGGCTAATAAAACCCTGTATGGAAGGCCTCGCTAACAAGGCCCGGGCTGCGGCGTGGTTTCCGCCTAGACTAGCATGAATTTTGTAACAGCCCCAAAATTGGGTTATCAATTTTTGTGCTGTTATTCTCTCCTCGCACTCATTTTCAAAATTTTCTCCTGAGTTTGCTGGATGACCCTGAGAAAATTTTGTCATTTCCAACCTTTCAAAATCCTGCTCATGTCTTTTTCAGTGGGCAAGACCTCATTTGCATCAGCTCAATTCCCCTTAAACCCTAATTCCAAATTTTTGGAATTTGGATATGCCCTTGTGATTACAAAGGAGCCACCATTTTCCTTGTTCTGTTGATCCTCCCAATTGATCCCAGAGATCATCCTATCTTTCTTAACCTTGGATATGCAAAAATATTGCTAAGTCCAATGCAATATTTTTGAGTTATGATTTATTCCTTTTCTTGCCTTTCTGAGGAATAAAATCCAAAGGCATATCTAGCCATCTCCTAAATTCATGAGAATTGGTGGAGTTGATGTTTTTGCCTAATCCAAGCTCTAGCAAGTATATTGGCCATAATTAAATAAGGAAAATTGCCTTTTCCTATTTAATGCCAATATTGCATTTCTGCCAATTTCCAAAGGAACTACTATTTTTATAGCAGAGAAAATTCCCACATAAATTGTGGAGCTTGTCCTTGCTATATAATCACTAGTTACATCCTAATATCATGATTCCACAGTTCAAAATTTGGCACATGATCCAATGCAAGTTTCTGCCTTCTCTGAAATTTTGCAAAGGAAGTGCTTTATTGCTAAGTCCAATTGAGCTGCAATTTGGCAGGGTGTTTAAAATTGTTAAATAACCCATGGATACCAAAGATGAGCTCAATCCATTCACCCTAGCTCCCTATGCAATTTTTCAAAGTTTCTTACCAGAACACAAGTTTGTGAAGGAAGTACCTTCATAGTGTTTCTTTTCCATCCTATCAAGTATCTCAAATCATTATCATCCACCCAAATTCAGTTCATTTCATTGAACTATGTGAGCACAGGAGCAATTCTTGTTTTCTGTCCAAATTTTCAGTTTGTGAAGCAAGTGTATTTTATCTTGCTCCATTATGGCTGATAATTTTTCCAGGCCTTCTCCTACTCATATAACCTATCTCCACAAGATTGTGGCTCATTTCACTTGACCAATTGCCCCGAGGATCTTTCTGAAGTTTTTGGACAGAAATGATAGCTGTGAAGGAAGTACCACTTTGGTGAGTCCATTTGGTATGAACTTTTTACAGCATCATGATATGTTCGAATCATCAGGCTTTGCCAAGTTATAGCCCAATCCATCACTCCTAGTGAGTGTTTCATCATGATTAAGTTTCTGGGTCAGTTTTGGTGGTTGTACAGCAACTATGGTAAATAGTTGTCCATTTTACCTCAAAACTCCCAGGACCGTAGTCCTTTCTACCCCAAGCCTCCCGGACATCAAGTTTACCATTTACCCTCTCTGGTTTAATCTCTAGGATGTTGCCAAGTTTGCAACAGCAAACTTGTGGAGCTTGTTTCACACATCTCCATTTGTCTTTGCCCGATATTTCACCATGGTAACACTCCACGCTGGAAGGACTACGCGGTAGACATGAATTTACATCAGCTAAAACCCCATAGCGTACCATGCCAGTGGTGACCACGTGTGTAACCAGCCAAAACGGTGGTCTAGCCACTGTGGTAGTCGGCATCGCTGCCCCGACCGCCTCTAGCCTCGCCATTAATGTCCAGTAGCCCCCCCCCCTCGTCGTCCTCTTCCCTCTGGACCGCTGCCCCCCTTCGTTTTCTTCTCCGGAGAGCCGTGCCAACGACCAGAATAGTGCGCTCCTATACATTGCCGTCTTCCTCGCCGATGTCTTCTTCATCCGTTCGTCCACACGCCTTCCTCATCTCTGTGACCCTCTG
>NC_057811.1:445303102-445318918 GCF_018294505.1 Triticum aestivum | reverse complement strand
CCCCCCTTCCCGAGCTCTCCCGCGGCTATAAGTAGAGCCCTCGAGCTCTTCCGCAGCCACAACGCCTCTCAAAGCCTCCCCACTCGCCTCGGAGCTCCACATCCCCCTCCATGGCCGAATGGCCGCCGCCGATCCCCCTCGGCCATTCTCTCTCTCCGGCCGTCCCCTGCCCAGTCTGAGCCCATGGATGGACGCGCCACTCCCCGTCGATCCTCCCTGGCTCGCCGCCCCTCTGCTTCCCCCACCAGAACCCCATGCCCACCAGAGCCCGAAGCCCCTCTCCGCCGCATGCCCTGATGCTTCTTCTCCCGCGCTCCGCGCCGGCAACCGAGCCCACCAGGATGTAACGCCCCGAGACCGACGCTTCAGAAGACTTCCTTATTTTCGTGATCACCGCGTGTTTCTTTCGGTGCTTGCTCTTTTATTTTTGCATTGCATCATGTCATCATGCCATCATGTCATTAATCTTTGCATAAAAACCCACCTAAATAAATTGCATGGATCTTCGGTCCATTTAAATCGAGGGAATCCACATGGTGATTTCTCTTTATAACATATCCTCCTAATATTTATGGAGCTATTATAAATATTCCATTAGTTTGGAATTAACCGGAACACACTTGCAAAATAATCCCCATGCCCAAACTCCACTCTAATCTCTCTCGACATTTCTTCTAAAGCTTTTGTTTCTTTGAAATAGAGAGATAATTAGAGAGTGAGAGAGAGCCCAGCCGCCAGGCCTCTGGCCATTTCCCTCTCTACTGGGCCGGCCTCTAAGGCCCATCCTTCCTCCCAGTAACCCTAGCCCGATCCGATCCCCATCTCCTTCCCTCCAGCGCCGCCAGTGCCCGACCCCATCTCCCTCCCGAGCGCCGATCCCTTCTCTCCCTCGACCCCTCGCCCTCCTCTCGATCTCTCCCTCCACTCTCTCCCTCGCGCCGCCACTCTCAGGGACGAGCCCCTCTTCTCCTTCCCGAGGCCACCGCCGGCGCCCAGAGCCCTCCGCTCCGCCGTGCCTCCTCCCCGCTGCAGGCCCCCTCTCATGGCGCCGCCAGCCTCCAGAGAGCTCCCCCTCGCAAGCTTCCTCACCGCCGCCTCTCCTCCTGCTTCTCCTCGTCGCCACCAACCCGCCGTTCGCCTACTCCATCGACCGTCCCGGCCACCCGTGCTGTTGACGGCCGAAGCCCGGCCGCGTCGTGCCTCTGCTGCCGGCGGCCTCGACCTCGAAGACCCGTGCCTCGCCGTCGTTTCCCCTGCCAAGCCCCTTCTGCACGCACCCTCCTGGCAAGCCGTGCCCCTCCATGGCTTTTTGCCTGAGCCACCAACCCACTGCGTCTGCGCTGACAACCTCCGCCTCCAGCCGTTGCTGGCGAGCAAGCCTCGCTGGAGGACGTCGTCCTCGCCCGGTTCCTCGTCGCCAGCCCCAAGCCTTGCCACTGCCTGCGTCCGTCCACCACTTGCAGCTGCCGGAGCATGACCTCCTCGTCGTGGCTCTGCCTCCACTAGCAGCCTCCTGCTGCCTGTCATCTCCATGGTCTTGAGCAGCCCAAGCCGCCGGGTGTTCTGGCCCTTGCACATCGCTGTTGACCCGAGGAGACCACCGCCAAGTCCAAGGGCTATCCCCGAAGATTTGGATGCGCCAAGTTCCACGACGCCGCATAAGTTTCTTCTTGAACATGTACGACTACGTAGTTTTGCCAAGTACCACGACATCCGGAGCCCCGGATACACCAAGACCGTCCCGGATAACGTCAAGTACCTCTACCGACGACCTCGAACATCTACGAAAACGTGTACCACTACCGTCGCCGAAGACCCGTTTAACGGAACCGTCAAGTTCGACTACCTTCGTGTGTACCACTACTTTCCTCGACGATTTTGAACCGCCACAAAATACACGCTTCAAAGGTATAACCCCGAGACGACACTCGTGGACCGAATGCAAGTGTTGTATGAGTTGCTCGTGTGTGCACCGTTTCCGAGAGAGGTCTTTGCACGTTCCTCGATTGCCATGCCGCCGTACCGTGGGAACCCGGAATCCGGGAGCACCCCACCATCTCTTGCGTGTTTCACACATTCGCACAATTCTCTTTTGCGCCGGTATCTCCATGAGCTACCGGAACCGATATGTTGCCGTGGCATCATTTTCGTTATCGTTGCCGTGGCACCCTTTTCGTTCCACCACGGTAACAAATACTTCATAACATGCTCATGTCCACGCTTTCATAAAATTGCTTAGAAACTTGCATATGTCATCTGCATCATGATAACAACATTTAAAATGTCTAAAATTGATGGTTGCATTAAAATTGCTAAATGACATGAGGATTTTCCGGAATTGTCGTTTGTTATTTCCGGCCTCATTTAAACTTGCCTAGATAGGTTGTTTAATTATGATTCACCCCGTGCCATGTTTATTAATATTTAATATTGTTGGGTACACAACCGAGAGAACTAAACAATTGATGTGGTGTGTCGTCAATATGCAACTCGTTGCATATTGAGCTCCACTTAACTTGTAGTTTCGTTTGTGCACTTTGCCATGCCATGCCTCATTAAACCGGACATGCATCATACTTGATTGTGCATCATGCCATGTTTATGATTGGGTGTTTACTATGTTGTTTGTTTCTTTCCAGGTTGTTTCTATCGTTAGCTTCGGTTTCTTTCCGGAGTTGTGAGGATTCGTTCGACTCCGTCTGTTTGTCTTCTTCATGGACTCGTTCTTCTTCCTAGCGGGATCTCAGGCAAGATGACCATACCCTCGAAATCACTTCTATCTTTGCTTTGCTAGTTGTTCGCTCTATCGCTATGCCGCGCTACCTACCACTTGCTATATCATGCCTCCCATACCGCCATGTCAGCCTCTAACCTTTTCACCCGTCCTAGCAAACCGTTGTTTGGCTATGTTACCGCTTTTGCTCAGCCCCTCTTATAGCGTTGTTAGTTGCAGGTGAAGATGAAGATTGCTCCATGTTGGATTATGTTTATGTTGGGATATCATAATATCTCTTATTTAATTAATGCATCTATATACTTGGTAAAGGGTGGAAGGCTCGGCCTTATGCTTGGTGTTTTGTTCCACTCTTGCCGCCCTAGTTTCCGTCATACCGGTGTTATGTTCCTTGATTTTGCGTGGGTGATTTATGGGACCCCCTTGACAGTTCGCTTTGAATAAAACTCCTCCAGCAAGGCCCAACCTTGGTTTTACCATTTGCCTGTTGGGGAACGTAGCAGAAATTCAAAATTTTCTACGCATCACCAAGATCAATCTATGGAGTAATCTAGCAACGAGGGGAAGGGGAGTGCATCTACATACCATTGTAGATCGCGATGCGGAAGCGTTGCAAGAACGCGGATGAAGGAGTCGTACTCGTAGCGATTCAGATCGCGGTTGATTCCGATCTAAGCGCCGAACCACGGCGCCTCCGCGTTCAACACACGTGCAGCCCGGTGACGTCTCCCACGCCTTGATCCAGCAAGGAGAGAGGGAGAGGTTGGGAAGACTCCATCCAGCAGCAGCACGACGGCGTGGTGGTGATGGTGGAGCGTGGCAATCCCGCAGGGCTTCGCCAAGCACCGCGGGAGAGGAGGAGGGAGAGAGGTAGGGCTGCGCCAAGAAAGACAGGAAAACTCATGTGTTGGGCAGCCCTAGACCTCAACTATATATAGGGGGGAGGGGGCTGCGCCCCCTCTAGGGTTCCCACCCCAAGGGGTGGCGGCCAGCCCTAGATCCCATCTAGGGGGCGGCCAAGGGGGGAAGAGAGGGGGGCGCCACTAGGGTGAGCCTTAAGGCCCATCTGGACCTAGGGTTTGCCCCCTCCCACTCTCCCTGCGCCTTGGGCTTTGGGGGCGCACCAGCCCACCTGGGGCTGGTCCCCTCCCACACTTAGCCCACGCAGCCTTCTGGGGCTGGTGGCCCCACCTGGTGGACCCCCGGGACCCTCCCGGTGGTCCCGGTACATTACCGATAGCACCCGAAACTTTTCCGGTGACCAAAACAGGACTTCCCATATATAAATCTTTACCTCCGGACCATTCCGGAACTCCTCGTGACGTCCGGGATCTCATACGGGACTCCGAACAACATTCGGTAACCACGTACATACTTTCCCTATAACCCTAGCGTCATCGAACCTTAAGTGTGTAGACCCTACAGGTTCGGGAACCATGCAGACATGACCGAGACGTTCTCCGGCCAATAACCAACAGCGGGATCTGGATACCCATGTTGGCTCCCACATGTTCCACGATGATCTCATCGGATGAACCACGATGTCGGGGATTCAATCAATCCCGTATTCAATTCCCTTTGTGTACCGGTATGTTACTTGCCCGAGATTCGATCGTCGGTATCCCGATACCTTGTTCAATCTCGTTACCGGCAAGTCTCTTTACTCGTTTCGTAACTCACATCATCCCGTGATCAACTCCTTGGTCACATTGTGCACATTATGATGATGTCCTACCGAGTGGGCCCAGAGATACCTCTCCGTTTACACGGAGTGACAAATCCCAGTCTCGATTCGTGCCAACCCAACAGACACTTTCGGAGATACCTGTAGTGCACCTTTATAGCCACCCAGTTACGTTGTGACGTTTGGTACACCCAAAGCATTCCTACGGTATCCGGGAGTTGCACAATCTCATGGTCTAAGGAAATGATACTTGACATTAGAAAAGCTCTGAGCAAACGAACTACACGATCTTGTGCTAGGCTTAGGATTGGGTCTTGTCCATCACATCATTCTCCTAATGATGTGATCCCGTTATCAACGACATCCAATGTCCATGGTCAGGAAACCGTAACCATCTATTGATCAACGAGCTAGTCAACTAGAGGCTTACTAGGGACATGGTGTTGTCTATGTATCCACACATGTATCTGAGTTTCCTTTCAATACAATTTTAGCATGGACAATAAACGATTACCATGAACAAGGAAATATAATAATAACCAATTTATTATTGCCTCTAGGGCATATTTCCAACATTCTCCCACTTGCACTAGAGTCAATAATCTAGTTCACATCACCATGTGATTAACACTCACAGGTCACATCACCATGTGACCAACATCCAAAGAGTTTACTAGAGTCAACAATCTAGTTCACATCACTATGTGATTAACACTCAATGAGTTCTGGTTTGATGATGTTATGCTTGTGAGATAGGTTATTAGTTAACGGGTCTGAACCTTTCAGATCCGTGTGTGCTTTACGAATATCTATGTCATCTTGTGGATGCTACCACGCGCTACTTGGAGCCATTTCAAATAACTGCTCTACTATACGAATCCGGTTTACTACTCAGAGTCATCCGGATTAGTGTCAAAGTTCGCATCGACGTAACCCTTTACGACGAACTCCTTTTCACCTCCATAATCGAGAAAATTCCTTAGTCCACTAGATACTAAGGATAAGTTCGACCGTTGTCATGTGATCCATTCCCGGATCACTATTGTACCCCTTGACCAACTCATGGCAAGGCACACTTCATGTGCTGTACACAGCATAGCATACTATAGAGCCTACGTCTAAAGCATAGGGAACGACCTTCGTCCTTTCTCTCTCTTCTGCTGTGGTCAGGTCTTGAGTCTTACTCAATACTCACACCTTGTAACACAGCCAAGAACTCCTTCTTTGCTGATCTATTTTGAACTCTTTCAAAATCATGTCAAGGTGTGCGTTCTTTGAAAGTATCATCAGGCGTCTTGATCTATCTCTATAGATCTTGATGCCCAATGTGTAAGCAGCTTTATCCAGGTCTTCCTTTCAAACAACCCTTTATGCTTTCCAGAAATTTTACATCATTTCGGATCAACAATATGTCATTCACATATACTTATCAGAAATGTTGTAGCGCTCCCACTCACTTTATTGGAAATACAAGTTTCTCATAAACTTTGTATAAACCCAAAAACTTTGATCACTCCATCAAAGTGTATATTCTGACTCCGAGATGCTTGCTCTAGTCCATGGAAGGATCGCTGGAGCTAGCATACCTTTTAGCATCCTTAGGATCGACAAAACCTTTCTGATTGTATCACATACAACCTTTCCTTACGAAAACTGGTAAGGAAACTTGTTTTGACATCCATCTGCCAGATTTCATAAATGCAGCTAATGCTAACATGATTCCGACGGACCTAAGCATCGCTACGGATGAGAAAATCTCATCGTAGTCAACTCCTTGAACTTGTGAAAATACTCTTTGCCACAAGTCGAGCTTCATAGACGGTAACATTACCGTCCATGTCCGTCTACTTCTTAAAGATCCATTTATCTCGGATTTCATGGCTTCTAACCATTTGTCGGAATATGGGCCCACCATCGCTTCTACATAGCTCGTAGGTTCAGTATTGTCTAACAACATGATATCTAAGACAGGATCACGTACCACTCTGAAGTAGCACGCATCCTCGTTGTCCTACGAGGTTTGGTAGTGACTTGATCTGAAGTTTCATGATCACTATCATAAGCTTCCACTTCAATTGGTGTAGGTGCCACAGGAACAACTTTTTGTGCCCTGCTACCCACTAGTTGAAGTGACGGTTCAATAACCTCATCAAGTCTCCACCATCCTCCCACTCAATTCTTTCGAGAGAAACTTTTCCTCGAGAAAGGATCCGTTTCTAGAAGCAATTACTTTCGCTACCAGATCTGAAATAGGAGGTATATCCAACTGTTTTGGGTATTCTATGAAGATGCATTTATCCGCTTTGGGTTCGAGCTTATCAGCCTGAAACTTTTTCACATAAGCGTCGCAGCCCCAAACTTTTAAGAAACGACAGCTTAGGTTTTTCTAAACCATTGTTCGTATGGTGTCGTCTCAACGGAATTGCATGGTGCCCCTTTTAAAGTGAATGCGGTTGTCTCTAATGCCTAACCCATAAACGATAGTGGTAATTCGACAAGAGACATCATGGTATGCACCATATCCAATAGGGTGCAGTTATGATGTTCGGACACACCATCACACTGTGGTGTTCTAGGCGGTATTAATTGTGAAACACTTTCCACAATGTCTTAATTGTGTGCCAAACTCGTAACTCAGATATCTCTATGATCATATCATAGACATTTTATCCTCTTGTCATGACGATCTTCAACTTCACTCTGAAATTACTTGAACCTTTCAATAATTCAGACTTGTGTTTCATCAAGTAAATATTCTCAGCATCTACTCAAATCATCTGTGAAGTAAGAACATTTCGATATCCACTGCGTGCCTCAGCACTCATTGGACTGCACACATCAAATGTATTACTTCCAACAAGTTGCTCTCTTGTTCCATCTTACTGAAAACGAGGCCTTTCAGTCATCTTGCCCATGTGGTATGATTTGCATGTCTCAAGTGATTCAAAATCAAGTGAGTCCAAACGATCCATCTGCATGGAGTTTCTTCATGCACATATACCAATAGACATGGTTCGCATGTCTCAATCCTTTCAAAAACGAGTGAGTCCAAAGATCCATCTACATGGAGCTTCTTCATGCGTTTTATCCCAATATGACTCAAACAGCAGTGCCACAAGCATGTGGTACTATCATTACTTTTGGCATGAACATGTGTATCACTACGATCGAGATTCAATAAACCATTTATTTTAGGTGCAAGACCATTGAAGGTATTATTCAAATAAAAGAGTAACCACTATTCTTCTTAAATGAACAACACAATCATGTCTATGCTCAACGTAAACACCAAATAACAATTATTTAGGTTTAACACCAATCTCGATGGTAGAGGGAGCATGCGATGCTTGATCACATCAACCTTGGAAACACTTCCAACACATATCGTCATCTCACCTTTAGCTAGTCTCCGTTTATTCCGCAGCTTTTATTTCGAGTTACTAACACTTAGCAACCGAACCGGTATCTAATACCCTGGTGCTGCTAGGAGTACTAGTAAAGTACACATTCATATAACGTATATCCAATATACTTCTGTCGACCTTGCCTGCCTTCTCATCTACCAAGTATCTAGGGTAGTACTGCTTCAGTGACCGTTCCCCTCATTACAGAAGCACTTAGTCTCGGGTTTGGGTTCAACCTTGGGATTCTTCACTAGAGCAGCAAATGATTTGCTGTTTCATGAAGTATCCCTTTTGCCCTTGCCCTTCTAGAAACTAGTGGTTTTACTAACCATCAACAATTGATGCTCCTTCTTGATTTCTACTTTCACGGTGTCAAACATCGCGAGTTGCTCAAAGATCATCTATCCCTGATATGTTATAGTTCATCACGAAGCTCTAATAGCTTGGTGGGAGTGACTATGGAGAACCATCACTATCTCATCTGGAAGATTAACTCCCACTCGATTCAAGCGATTGTGGTACTCAGACAATCTGAGCACATGCTCACCGATTGAGCTTTTCTCCCTTAGTCTGTAGGCTTAGGAAACTTGTCAGAGGTCCCATACCTCTTGACGTGGGCATTAGTCTGAAATCCCAATTTCAGTCTTCGGAACATATCATATGTTCTGCGACGTTTCAAAAACGTCTTTGGTGCCACAATTCTAAACCGTTGGCATTACGCACTGAACTATCACGTAGTCATCAAAACGTGTATGTCAGATGTATCGCAAATTCTACAGACGACGCTGAGGTTCAGCACACCGAGCGGTGCATTAAGGTCATAAGCCTTCTGTGCAGCAATGAGGACAATCCTCAGTTTACGGACCCAGTCCGCATAATTGCTACTACCAACTTTCAACTAAATTTTCTCTAAGAACATATCTTAAACAGTAGAACTAAAGCGTATGACATAATTTGCAAAGACCTTTTGACTATGTTCATGATAATGAAGTTCATCTGATTATTTAATGAACTCCCACTCAGATAGACATCCCTCTAGTCATCTAAGTGATACATGATCCGAGTCAAACTAGGCCGTGTCCGATCATCACGTGAGACGGACTAGTCATCATCGGTGAACATCTCCATGTTGATCGTATCTGCTATACGACTCATGTTCGACCTTTCGGTCTCTTGTTTTCCGAGGCCATGTCTGTACATGCTAGGCTCGTCAAGTCAACCTAAGTGTTTCGCATGTGTTCCGAGGCCATGTCTGTACATGCTAGGCTCGTCAACACCCGTTGTATTCGAACGTTAGAATCTATCACACCCGATCATCACGTGGTGCTTCGAAACAACGAACCTTCACAACGGTGCACAGTTAGGGGGAACACTTCTCTTGAAATTTTAGTGAGGGGTCATCTTATTTATGCTACCGTCGTTCTAAGCAAATAAGATGTAAACGTGATAAACATCACATGCAAATCATAAAGTGACGTGATATGGCCAATATCATCTTGCGCCTTTTGATCTCCATCTTCGAGGCGCGGCATGATCACCTTCGTCACCGGCATGACACCATGATCTCCATCACCATGATCTCCATCATCGTGTCTTCTTGAAGTTGTCTCGCCAACTATTACTTCTACTACTATGGCTAATGGTTAGCAATAAAGTAAAGTAATTACATGGCGTTTTTATTGACACGCAGGTCATACAATAAATTAAGACAACTCCTATGGCTCCTGCCGGTTGTCATACTCATCGACATGCAAGTCGTGATTCCTATTACAAGAATATGATCAATCTCATACATCACATATATCATTCATCACATCTTCTGGCCATATCACATCACAAAGCACATGTTGCAAAAACAAGTTAGACGTCCTCTAATTGTTGTTGCAAGTTTTTACGTGGCTTGTATAGGTTTCTAGCAAGAACGTTTCTTACCTACGTAAGACCACAACGTGATATGCCAATTTCTATTTACCCTTCATCAGGACCCTTTTCATCGAATCCGTTCTGACTAAAGTGGGAGAGACAGACACCCGCTAGCCACCTTATGCAACTAGTGCATGTCAGTCGGTGGAACCTGTCTCACGTAAGCGTACGTGTAAGGTCGGTCCGGGCCGCTTCATCCCACGATGCCGCCGAAACAAGATAAGACTAGTAGCGGAAAGAAGAATTGGCAACATCTACGCCCACAACTGCTTTGTGTTCTAATCGTGCATAGAAACTACGCATAAACCTGGCTCTGATACCACTGTTGGGGAACGTAGCAGAAATTCAAAATTTTCTACGCATCACCAAGATCAATCTATGGAGTAATCTAGCAACGAGGGGAAGGGGAGTGCATCTACATACCATTGTAGATCGCTATGCGGAAGCGTTGCAAGAACGCGGATGAAGGAGTCGTACTCGTAGCGATTCAGATCGCGGTTGATTCCGATCTAAGCGCCGAACCACGGCGCCTCCGCGTTCAACACACGTGCAGCCCGGTGACGTCTCCCACGCCTTGATCCAGCAAGGAGAGAGGGAGAGGTTGGGAAGACTCCATCCAGCAGCAGCACGACGGCGTGGTGGTGATGGAGGAGCGTGGCAATCCCGCAGGGCTTCGCCAAGCACCGCGGGAGAGGAGGAGGGAGAGAGGTAGGGCTGCGCCAAGAGAGACAGGAAAACTCATGTGTTGGACAGCCCTAGACCTCAACTATATATAGGGGGGAGGGGGCTGTGCCCCCTCTAGGGTTCCCACCCCAAGGGGTGGCGGCCAGCCCTAGATCCCATCTAGGGGGGCGGCCAAGGGGGGAAGAGAGGGGGGCGCCACTAGGGTGGGCCTTAAGGCCCATCTGGACCTAGGGTTTGCCCCCTCCCACTCTCCCTGCGCCTTGGGATTTGGGGGCGCACCAGCCCACCTGGGGCTCGTCCCCTCCCACACTTAGCCCACGCAGCCTTCTGGGGCTGGTGGCCCCACCTGGTGGACCGCCGGGACCCTCCCGGTGGTCCCGGTACATTACCGATAGCACCCGAAACTTTTCCGGTGACCAAAACAGGACTTCCCATATATAAATCTTTACCTCCGGACCATTCCGGAACTCCTCGTGACGTTCGGGATCTCATCCGGGACTCCGAACAACATTCGGTAACCACGTACATACTTTCCCTATAACCCTAGCGTCATCGAACCTTAAGTGTGTAGACCCTACGGGTTCGGGAACCATGCAGACATGACCGAGACGTTCTCCGGCCAATAACCAACAGCGGGATCTGGATACCCATGTTGGCTCCCACATGTTCCATGATGATCTCATCGGATGAACCACGATGTCGGGGATTCAATCAATCCCGTATTCAATTCCCTTTGTCTACCGGTATGTTACTTGCCTGAGATTCGATCGTCGGTATCCCGATACCTTGTTCAATCTCGTTACCGGCAAGTCTCTTTACTCGTTCTGTAACTCACATCATCCCGTGATCAACTCCTTGGTCACATTGTGCACATTATGATGATGTCCTACCGAGTGGGCCCAGAGATACCTCTCCGTTTACACGGAGTGACAAATCCCAGTCTCGATTCGTGCCAACCCAACAGACACTTTCGGAGATACCTGTAGTGCACCTTTATAGCCACCCAGTTACGTTGTGACGTTTGGTACACCCAAAGCATTCCTACGGTATCCGGGAGTTGCACAATCTCATGGTCTAAGGAAATGATACTTGACATTAGAAAAGCTCTGAGCAAACGAACTACACGATCTTGTGCTAGGCTTAGGATTGGGTCTTGTCCATCACATCATTCTCCTAATGATGTGATCCCGTTATCAACGACATCCAATGTCCATGTTCAGGAAACCGTAACCATCTATTGATCAACGAGCTAGTCAACTAGAGGCTTACTAGGGACATGGTGTTGTCTATGTATCCACACATGTATCTGAGTTTCCTTTCAATACAATTTTAGCATGGACAATAAACGATTACCATGAACAAGGAAATATAATAATAACCAATTTATTATTGCCTCTAGGGCATATTTCCAACATTGCCTACCTAAGCCTTTTTCCCTTGGGTTCTGCAGACTCAAGGGTCATCTTTATTTTAAACCCCCGGGCCAGTGTTCCTCTGAGTGCTGGTCCAAACTAGAGCCACTTGCAGCGCCACCTCGGGGAAACTCGAGGTCTGCTTTTAGTTGTATGTAGTGTTCATCCGGTGTTCCCTGAGAACGAGATATGTGCAGCTCCTATCGGGATTTGTCGGCACATTAGGGCGGCTTTGCTGGTCTTGTTTTACCATTGTCGAAATGTCTTGTAAACCGGGATTCCGAGACTGATCGGGTCTTCCCGGGAGAAGGTTTATCCTTCATTGACCGTGAGAGCTTATGATGGGCTAAGTTGGGACACCCCTGCAGGGTATTATCTTTCGAAAGCCGTGCCCGCGGTTATGTGGCAGATGGGAATTTGTTAATATCCGGTTGTAGAGAACTTGACACTTGACCTTAATTAAAACGCATCAACCGCATGTGTAGCCGTGATGGTCTCTTCTCGGCGGAGTCCGGGAAGTCAACACGGTTTCGGATTATGTTTGACGTAAGTAGGAGTTCAGGATCACTTCTTGATCATTGCTAGTTCACGACCGTTCCGTTGCTTCTCTTCTCGCTCTCATTTGCGTATGTTAGCCACCATATATGCTAGTGCTTGCTGCAGCTCCACTTCACTACCCCATTCTTTCCTATAAGCTTAAATAGTCTTGATCTCGCGGGTGTGAGATTGCTGAGTCCTCGTGACTCACAGATACTTCCAAACGGTTGCAGGTGCCGATGATACCAGTGCAGGTGACGCATCTGAGCTCAAGTGGGAGCTCGATGAAGATCTTGTCCGTTGTGTTGTTTTCTTTTCTTGTTGATCAGTAGTGGAGCCCAGTTGGGACGATCAGGGATCTAGCAGTTGGGTTGTCTTCTTTTATTTTGGTTCCGTAGTCGGACCTATGTGTGTATCTTGAATGATGTATGATTTTATTATGTATTGTGTGAAGTGGCGATTGTAAGCCAACTCTTTATCCCATTCTTGTTCATTACATGGGAGTGTGTGAAGATGACCCTTCTTGCGACAAACCACAATGCGGTTATGCCTCTAAGTCGTGCCTCGACACGTGGGAGATATAGCCGCATCGTGGGCGTTACAAGTTGGTAATCAGAGCCATCCCCGACTTAGGAGCCCCCTGCTTGATCGAATCGCTGGCGTTGTTGAGTCTAGAGCAAAAATGTTTTGAGTCTTAGGATTATATATATCGGAGAGTAGGATTCTTTTTACTCCTCAGTCCCTTCGTCGCTCTGGTGAGGTCTCCTGACGTAGAAGTTTTGACTCTTCTCTCCTCAAATTTTCACAAAAAAAAATTTAGGATCACGCGGGTATCTTGGAATCGTTCCGATGGTTTTGTGACGAGAACATTGTTCTTGGTGCCTCCTGACATTTAGGGGTTTTGGCAGTGTCCCGGGGAGTTGAGCTCCGAGGTGTTGTCGTCACAATTTTATCGTTGCAGTTCTGGAATACCTGAGTTTTGCCGACATCGAAATCTCTTTTATGCAGTTGTTGGTGAGATCACCTCGACGCCACCCAGTACTGGGGCGGGAGTTCGGGAGTATTGCCATAACTCGTATAACGGATGCTTTTCGAAGGTTGAGGTAAACGATTTCCAGAGTTTTCTTGGTTATGTGTTGACGGATGGATACAGCTGGATCTAGGTATTGTTAGTTTGGGTGATATATTTTGTGTCCCCTGTATCCCCAACACCTGATTGCATAACCAGAAAGTTTCGGGAGTTTATAAGTGGGAATTCAAGTAGCTCCTAGGATATCTTTCCGACAGATGCATGATATGAGATTGGGGTTCGACGTCTAGTGGTCCGCCTTTCCACGGTTGGTTTTACAGTGGTCTCGTAGTGTCTTAAAGAGTCCTTGGCTATGCCGACTCGGGGACGCTTCGTATGTCATGTGCACTGCCTTGTACATGATGGTGTTGTACGATCGAGCCCGTGTGGGCCCCACCACGAAAACTTCGGACGAAATCTCTATCATATGTTTGTTCCGGCTTATTCTGCAAGCCAAATCCTTTGTTTTGTTTTGTTTTGTGGTACTCAAGTTGCTTCGAAGTCAAATGTTGATTCCATACCTTATTCTAAGCGGTGTTCTCATATTTCTATGTGGATGATAATCCTTCTTGATCATCGAGGTCGTCATGGTAATTTATTTTCCAACCGGTGTGTTTCTCTTCAAGTGGATCCGATCATTTTCAACATTCGCGAGATCAATTCTCAGTTCTTTGCAACGGTGCTTGCTTCATCCGTCCCAAGTTGTCTTTGTTTTCCCACCCTCCCACCCTCTTGCTTCAAGGACTCAGATTTCTTAATCATGTATCCATCTTATGGATGTGAAGTTTCTCCATTCTTTTCCATCAATGTTCTTACCCGGTGGTTCTCATGAAGATGTTCTTCAAGTTTATCAGTATTCGTTCTCTTTCTTCTCCAGTGGACTAAATTCAAGCTTTCGGTGTTGATCATATTCCCTTCCTCGTTTCAAGTGTTTTCGTATGCCGGTATATCTCTTAATCATTCCCCACTTGCTATTCAATTGTTCCGGAGTGCTGAAGATATCTCTGAAGATTCGCGTTTCCACTCCGCATCAATTCTAACTATTTCGAGGTTGTTACCTCATTCAAGCCATTTAATTCAACCGGTGCAATCTCATTTTCAAGTAATCATTTCAACGGTGTTTCTTCTGAGTGGGCCCTAACCCACAGGTCTTTTTCCAGGATCTTACCTGACTCTTCTAATTCTTTCCGGAGTTATTCTCAAATTCTTTGCAAAGTTTGACGTAAGAATGATTTATCATCAGTCATATTTCTTTCTCCAAGATCTTTCAAACTCTTTTCATTGTTGGTTCAATCTTTCTAATTTTCATCCCGGAGTATGTCAACAATTCATGGTGGTGTTTCTCGTCATCATTCTCAACATTTGAAGACTGAAGAAGAGTTTCTCTTAATTCTTGCTCCATTCTCTTCCAGATTCATGGTTCTAGCTTATGCCATCCTCTCAAATTGTTTCCAATCGCGTAATTCTTTTCTTACCCAGCCGGAGCATTTCAGAAGTCTTTTCAGTTTGATTCTTCGGAGCCCATCATCTCAGAATTATTCATTCAAGCTTTCAGCTCTCGTTCTCCAAATCATACCGGTGCATCACTCAAATATCCTCTAGTCAGCTCGTGATCTATTCGTTCTCATGTATCTAATTTACCCTCGAGTATTTTCGCGTGTTCTTTAATTTTTACAGTGTTTCGTCCTCTTTTCTTTAATTGTTTTCAATTCTCGCGGTGGTTCGTTCAAGATTTCTCTTCCTTCGTTATCATATCAATTTATTCGTTGTTTCTATTCTACTGTAACATCCCAAATTTTCAATTTGGTATGTTATACATAGATCATCATTGCATATCATGTTTTATTGCATTTTGACAAATCCTCGATAAATCCTAAGCAACTCAAGGATCCTCGGAGAGAGTTGGGGATTTTTCTCGAATTTTTCATATTTGATTTTCATCAAATAATAAGACGAGGATTTTGGTTTTAATTATTTTCTCTCCGGAATAATATTTCATTCTAAAAATAAACGAGAGGAGAAAATATGACTTCTCCAAAACAATTAAAATACTGGAGGAAAAATGTTTAAATCATTTATTAGAATTATTTGGATTTTATTTGCTATTTTTATTGCATTAAAAATATTGCATGTTTTCAGAATATTTATTTTGTGTTAAAAAAATGTTCACCCTATTCTAGATTTTCTAACCAGATGGGGAAAATTTATTTTATATTTTTTTGTGAATTATTTTCCGCGGAACATTTTAAAAAAAAACAACGCGCGCCCGCTGGGCCGAGCCCAGCCGAGCGCCAAGCCGCCGGCCCACCCCGCGCCCTCTCCTCCTCGCGCACGGCACGCGCCGCCGCCGCCGTGTCCATGGCGGACAC